>NW_026862530.1:0-50166 GCF_026571515.1 Ruditapes philippinarum
AAATAACCATATAAAAATTGTACCCCTAAAATGTCCATATTGATGTTCCCTGTACGTAGGGGAGGCTATCCAGCTAGCTTACGGAACGTCGGTGGTTCTACTCAAGTGCCCGTTCGAGCCTGAAATAATGCACGGAGGGGCACCTGAGATCTTCCTCCACCCTTAAAAGCTGGAACGTCGCGATATGACCTATGCTGTGACGTATAACCTAATTATACAAACAAACGTAGGGATGGCACTTAGATTGTTCTTGTCTGTACGCTACTCTGTTCATTCATAGGTTGACAAAACAGCGGAATATTAAGGCATCCGTACCCTATGAACACATTTCTAGTTAATATAGATTGGTTTAGAACCGTAAATATACAATGTCCATAAGCATAACCTTGCTGTACAAAAGATCGTACATAGTTGGCAACAAAGTCTACCTTATTCTACCCTTTGCCAGTTCCTCCTGATCTATAACAAATGACTAGAGTGGTATATATGTGTATAAATTTTGCATATTTTAGTTTAACTCTCCAGTCAGCCACACAGATAATCAGGAAATATGCGTTTCAGAAAAATATTTTTGTTTTATAAGGTTACGTCACACCGACTCAGTATAGGTTATATGGCGACTTCCAGCTTTACTGGAGGAGAAAGACCAGGTGCCCTTCCGTGCATTATTTCAGGCACGAACGGGCACCTGAGTAGAAAAGAAAACCCAACGTTCCGTGTTTTAGAAAATAAACCCATGACAAAGTATTTGGAAATGATATACATGTATTCTTTTCTATATAAACTAGATAATGTGAGGAACAGTATAAATACAACAAGGGTAACAGGACGAATAAACGTCACTGCCAATTTTCAAAAGAATCAGGTCAAAGCTGACATTATTGATTTGATTCAATACTTCGATTCAATGAATGGTTCCAAAAAATTGAAAACCACGTTAATATTGAAAATAATTAAAATCCATTTTCATTTTAGGACCGAAAATTACTTTAACTTGATTATCCAGTATGTATTAACCATTGATGAAATGATTATGAACTCTTTTTCCACTCACTCCTAGTAATTACATATTCCAAACTTTGTTTTCAAAATCAACAATTATTTTGATAAAGGAACATTCACACACACACAAATTTATCTCACGTATTGCGTGGATACAAACACGTGTTGGAAAACAACAAAAGTGATGAAAGAATTTTTTCTGTGCATGTTATCAACAATTGAGGCCAATACGAAGAAGACTTGAACACAATCTAACAGACATTTGCAATCTACTGCAAAACAACATACAATATGGATGTAGCCATAACATTACTTGTTAGGATATAGGGGGAAAAATCCCGGTAAGACATACGAATTCAATGACAAAAAGAAGAAAAACAAACAAACAAACGGTATATGAATGCAAAGATCGACAAGGGAGAACAACGTTCATGCAAGGCATATTGCCTAGCAACGCATGGTCCCAATAAGACACCGACATAGGACGGGAATGACACAAAAGGCGGATCAGGGAAGAAGCAAATGAAATTATATTTGTAAGTAACAAGTTGATTAGAACCACCTCACATGATCACATTTGACCCCTTAAAGATGTAAAATGGAGGGAAATAGAAGAGAAATGGAATCTGTTGTGAGACATTGTAAATGCTCCCGATGCAATATTTACGCCATTGTGAGGGAATGATGTAAACTGGAGGGGAATTGAAGAGAAATGGGAATGAATCAAATAATTAAGGGAAGGAATTACTTACAGTACACAACAACACGTAATAAGACATACAAACAAAACATTTAAATCGTCACGACACTAACAAGACAAAGCAAGGTACACAATTTACACCGCGCCTTTGAACGGTTTGTCAACACTGTGGAGTTTAACGACAGCCTGCTAAAAAGAAAATAGCAGATATAAATATTGAAAATTAAAACATAATAATTATAAAAACAACATTATGTACAATATCAGCTTTCATGCAAATTTCAAGTTGACATGAAGCTACTCTGCCTTTGACCTGCTTAGTTGGTATCCCATATAATAAACGGTTGAAGCATTATTAATGGCATGCGCGCCTTGTGGAAACGTAGAATGTTCAGAACTATGTGAAGAATTCTACGTCATCGCTGTATGTTGGATCAAAGGTAACTATATAGCACATACAATTATGTCTGGAAAAAAAGCTAAATGGCACAGCGCATGTAATGTGCAAGTAATTGCTCGTTAATAATTTACAACGTACTTAGCATGATGCATTTTTCATTGCAGCAAACATGTGGTTACACTTGCTAATATATTTGTCCAATCAATAGTATCTTATAATATCTTATCACTTGACATATAATATGCACTACCAACAACTACAAATTAACATTTCTCTTTCACGAATTCCCGAAATTATATCGCAATGACGTAGATATTGCATCGGGAGCATTTACGATGTCTCATAAATAGATTAGCTGTGAGTGTTTCCTGGTAAATTTCCATGAGTGCCAATTTTTAGATAATCCGCACGTTTTTTGTATTGTAACCTCATATTTTTAACCTAATTATCTGATTCTCTAGAAGCATTTCACTATTGCGTAATGCAATAAACTTTGAGTGACTGCAAGAGAAGACGAATTCCATTATGAGAAATTTATACTGTATACATGTAAAAATATAGGTTATCTAAGGATTTTAAATTTGTAAAAGCATGTACCATTATTATCAAATACATTTTGAGTTAAAACAATGATTAACAGTCTCATAAATAATTATTGTTGAAAACATGTTATTAAATACATTGTGAGTTAAAACACAATGACTTATATATGCAGAATCTTAAATATTATGATTTTAAGTTAAAACACAATGATTTCGAGTATTATAGATTATGAAAACATGTTTTTCTCATAGATCTATATCAAATGCATTTTGAGTTGAAATACAATGAATTAAAGCCAAAGGCAAACTCCAAGCCATTAAGTAGTTTTAAATGGAGTCACTGCCATTGTCTGAAATACACAGATAGGCATCTGATGTCTTCCTCGACCAGTAGAGCTACAAAGTTATCATTGTGATTATTTCAGTGTTGGCGTAAGTTAAATAAAATTCAATAGAAATCACAATTGAATAAACAACAAAAAAAACAAAAAAACATGTAACAGATATTATGAGAGCTTTGGGTATTTAAAGTTTTAAATAATTTTAGAAAATTTCTTTTGCATTATTTAACTATGTTAATGTTTATGACATCCACGCATGTTTATTTCACGAATTATGCGGACAAATATGAATCGAAATACGATAAAGCTGATGTAGAATGTAGAAATTACTTTCATATAAATTAATAAAACTGATTTTAATTTCAAATACACGGAAACCCTTTCACATCCAGCAACTCAAAGTTGTTGCTGTTGTTGTTTTTTATTACATTTTCGCTCAACGCTTCACGTATAATAATTGAAGTCACAATATAAAAAGTTCATCAAATCTAAATATTGACACATGAAAACACTCATACAAAAGCAACGTTGATATTCCTGATACAATAATAACAACGTCATTGCGCCAGAATTTCAAGAATTTGTGATATCAAAATGTCATTCGCAGCTGTTAATAGTGCACATTGAATGTCCAACCATATGTATGCCACAATGAAAAAATATTCCAAACTTATTAAAGCATACGTGCAATTGATCTCACCTTAAAACCGTCATTTTGTTCAGGAATAATTTGCAATAATTACTTTTTGTGATGACGTAAGATTCTTCACAAAGTTCAAAAGTGTAGTAAATAATACCACAAAGTATTTTCAGACGCGCAATTTCCCACGAAGGTGGTTATGCCACAGTACTACTACATTGTTTTGGGAAATATTTCGCTGATTCCGTGATGCCAACTAGTAAGTATGTAAACTTTTGCCAACTTTAGATCGACATGAATGCAGTAGATTCTATGGGGCGATAATTGAACATTCAATTGATAATAATCGGTTTTTTAAAAGTAAGTCATTGATGCATAATTTATCTTGATCTTCTCACATTCATAGCTTTGAGATAACTATGATATTGAATGTTGAAATAACTATCTTATTGAATGTTCTTCTTACAGTTGATTTTTGTTTTTCATAATTTTTATTGCCATGAGGTTAATTTGAATCAATGCTAGAAAATGATATGTAAATAATGTGTCAGAAAACGATATTTAAAGTTAACAAGATACATGGTCGAATCATTGTAAGGTCAATAAAATTCATTGATCTAGATTTATTTAAATCATATACTATAAATGAAGTAGATCAAATTTTATGACTTTTTTTTTAAAGTTTTAATGTAATAATCTATATAATTATAATGAAAAAGTACTTCAATATAAAAAATTTAAGATCATCCTATTTACCTTTACTTTTTATTTCTCATGAAGGAAGCTGTGTTCACATGCAACCACTCAACATTAAATTGAAAGTTAAGTTAAAATTAAGTTGTTTAAAACTTCTAAACAGATTTAAGATTCAAATAACATGAGGTCACATAACAACAACGTACTTATAATCTAAGAATTGGCACAAACGAACGGTTTTTAGACATCATCTCTCGCTGCTTATCTATTTTTGTTAGACAGCGTAAATGATCCCCAATCAACATCTATGTCAACGAGGAAATCGTGAGAAAAATGTATTTTAAAATTGTTATATGATTACATATGAAATATTATAAGACAATTTACTATTATTTATTCCATAAGGCAATAAGCCGATGATATGTCTGAAAGAGCAACAAATATGAAACAATAACCACCTAACTAAACACATTACACCTTATAATTTCTTTTCTTTAGCTGTCGTTTCATCTATAATACTCTACAATTTTACCTTTAGTGATGAAGAAAATTTTTCATATAGTAAACGTTACCGACTATTGCTTCCAAACATATCGCAACGCGCAATTTCCCATAGGGGCAGTTGTAGGCACCGGGTTGCAAAGCACCATTGCATTGTTCTAATAGGGAAATATTTCACCGATCCCATGATGCCAACTTGTTATTTTAAGCCAAGTAGACCATTGCCAATATAATATTACTATTACCATTTACACCATGTTTATTTTATCAGATGCAAAATTGTATCCTCTTTATTCTGATAAAAAAAAATCATTTTTCGTTAACCGATGCATATAGCAGTGTTGCCCCCACTGCCCACTATGAGGACTGACAGCAATATATCATTTTTTCCATTAAACTTGCCGTTATAAAAAACTTCAATTTCGATTTTCAATTTCCAACATTTCATTATCATATTTTAAACAAATCAAAACAAAGAAAAGAAAAAAGAACAAAATGTCATCTTATAATTGAGCATGACATTTATAATAAAACGACATAAATGATGGAATAATTGAATTTACAGATGTTTCAATGTTTTACATGTACATGATTATCAATTTTTAAAAATAATTATTTTTTTTTTGGTAATGAGACGATTCATTGCAAAATTAGTCTGAAATTTCAGATTGTAACAAATGAAATGTTTTAATAAATGCAAATTACCTGGTATTTAAATTACAGTTTAATTTAGTAATGTTATAGTAAATTTCATTTGATATTGTAAATGATTTTTATTTTAACTTTACTATGGCCATATACATTTTGATTGAAATTATTCGATGTGTACGTCCTTTTATAATATATTTTGATGTATCAATAATTTATTTACTGCTTTTGCTTATACTCTGATTTGACAATTACATCCAGCTTATAAAATTTGTTGGACACAATGAAGTAACACACAAATGTACATGTTATGAAAAATAAAAGTACATGGAGGAGGAGTTGCTATGTCAGGAATGATATTGCTTTTACTACCAGAACTGATTTTTAAAAATGTTTTAATGATGAATTTGTTTCTTTTATTGAAATTCAATTACCAATGACCAAACCATTTCTTGTTAGTACTATATATAGACCTCAAAGAAGTTCTTCTTAACTTCTTGATAAGTTACTTCTGCTTGCTTTTATTTCAAAAGCAATGTGCTTTGAACTGAACAAATGCATTTGTTTATAATGCATTATTAAAATCATATTGTTTTAACTTTAAATGTCTGCTTACTCTTTTGAAATTAAATCGTTTGATTCAAAATCATCTCTATTTTATTTCAAATGAGGGAAACCGTCTCCACATGCACCCACTCAAAGTTTGATAACACAAATTAATGATTTCTTTCCTCCGAATTTTAAGACGTTTTGAACTCGTTCTTCCAAATTCAACATACTTGATCTCCTTCGCTTGTTTACCTGTATTTTTCATTAAACCGTCTCCGCGTAGTCAGCCAATCAATGCATTTCGGATTTCACAACCATGAGATGCTCCTAGAAACATAAACAAAGTATGTTAATTAAGATAGAATGAGATCACAAAACAAAACAAAAAAATGCTGGTAATCTAAAAACTACCTCTGTTACAACTTTGCCAGGAAAGACTTACAAATAATTTACTTCTGGAAAAAAACGTAAATGGTACCGATGCAACATTTACGTCATTGCAACAGCATTTCAGGAATTCGTGAAAAATGTAATTTGCAGTTGTTATTAGCGTGGATTAAAAGTCAGATGATAAGATATAATAAGATATAAATCATAGGACAAATATATCTCAAAGTGCTATCACATGTGTGCCATTATATAAACACATTGTACATTACTATAATGTATAATTAATTTCACATTAACACACTCTTCCAAGTTTCTACAAACGGAAGTACTACAATATAAAAAATATGTTTAGATATTTATTATAATTACGACAAAACCCTCTTAAATTAAATCAATCAATCAATCAAACGATCGATCGCTTAATTACTCGACCAATCAATAAATCAATCAATCAATAGATAAACCAGTTATGACGTAAAATTCCTCTAATTGTTTAAAATGTACTAAATATTACCGGACATTGCCACTATCAAACAAATTTTAAATATTTCGCCAGGAATTCTCCGTCGACGCGCAATTTCCCACGAGGGCGGTTATGCCACAGTGCTGCTATACTTACAACCACTGCATTGTTTTGAGAAATACTTCCCACGACGCCAGCTTGTTGATGAGTAGACAACAGTCAACGTGTGATTTGCATGAAATTCGCATAGAAATGAATGCTTAAAAAAGTCTAGGTGATTTTTTTCACCAAGAATCTAACAATTATTTTATATTTCAACTGAAATTCTTTTGAAACTGTTATTTTTTGTCATTGTTATAATGCAGAATTTGAAAATCGATCAGTTCTAATTAATTATAGCCATATTTGTCAGACTGGTTGCAGCTGTAAAACGCCTAATGGTGTAATAATAAATTATAGCAGATGTTTTAGGGATGTAAAAATTATACATGTAAGATACAAATTACACTTAAATGAGATGAATGGACGTTTGAATTTATATTAAAACTTGTAAATTAGCATAATGTAGATACATACATTATAGCATTGTTTTTTATTAAATAGTTCGTACTTAAAAATGCTCCTTCGCTTTTCAATCTGTATTGAAATATTTCCAGTTTATTTTTTCAAACAGTAATTATGTTTTGTAATATTTAATATACCACGCCAAACGCAAAATTGAGCCAAGTAAAGTACCGGTATAATAGTAGCATTCAATATATATGTATACGTTTAAAAACAAATCCAAATCGTTTATTTTTGTTCAGTATATTTCATTTTATGTTTGTATATTTTAATGTTTCTTTTTCTTCACATATGACTTTGATAAAAATCTAGTTTACTTAACATATTCCTAGTTTAAAGTTGTTTTCTGCTAGAGACCCGAGCGATTATTCTTACGTGACGTAACAATTTGATCTCACGAAACGACTCTTAAAACAAACTTTAAACTTTCGACCAAATTTCATTTTCGATCACCTGTTAACGCCAGATTCAAATTTAAAGAGCAGAACGCACGGATACGTCAATTTTAAAGGGACACCACTGAGGTTTTTTTTGACATGACGGAATTGGAAAATTCCTGCGAGATTTGTGTACCATTAGATATAAGTCTAAACCTATAACTTGTGTGAAAATCCTCAGATCATTCCCTTGCCCAGATTTTCCAGAATGTTCATTTTCATTGTTCAAAATGAGCACACAATTAACGCGTTGAAACGCTTTTCACTCAAATAGGGCTAAGAGTTGCAGTTACTGACGATTTTCAATTTAATTCTGAGTAAGTTCCTTTTGCAGATTTTAAGGATTAGAAATATTACTATGGTAAGAAAATCGCCCCGCATTTCTTTGATAATACATATATCAAATACAAAATATGACCCGTGCTGATCTCATGTGATTACTTTATTCGATGGTCATCTCATATTAACTTCTTATAACACTCTCCACAACTGCTTTTGTATATCCAAATAAATAAATAAAAAAAAAAATTAAGGAATAAAAAAATGAATGAATGAATGAATAAATGTGAAATCGCTCGTGAAGCGTAAATATCTTTGTATGTGTATGATAGAGTCCTTATTTATTGACAGATGTTCAGATATTTCACTATATGGCGACTTTTCTGTTTTCCATGGATCAGTCGTTTCCCCATATTTCTAATGCATGTATGTTATCTGAAAGGGTTTGGACATTTTGATTTGATCTGATAGTTGGCACAGACGCTTAGGGTTTGGAGCTCAAAACGCCTTTAAAATCCAAATAAAATGCATATTTGTCAATCCCAGCACATGTACTGATCATATATATCAAAAAACTTAATATATGCCGTTTTGAAAAAAAATCATATTTCAACAACTATAATAATACACATTATTATAGATGTTGAAATATGATTTTTTTTTCAAAACGGCTTATATTAAGTTTTTTGATATATATGATCAGTACATGTGCTGGGATTGACAAATATGCATCTTATTTGGATTTTAAAGGCGTTTTGAGCTCCAAACCCCAAGTGTCTGTGATAGTTGGGTAGACTTTACCTTTGACACTATCAGAAGATCATTAAAGGAAAGGGACATCATACTGAGCCCTGGCGGACACCTGGAAGGACTGACTTTCAATTACAACTTTCTGGGAGCGAGACATAAGGAATTGTACCCTCATGGCTTATGCCTAATCTTTTTAATGTACTCACAAGTTTGTGATGGTCCACCTTATCAAAAGCCTTACTGAAATCAATGACTATGACATTAGCTTGTTGACCACTTTCAAGATTGTCATGCATGAATTTCCTGGGAGAAGCTACGTTTTGACGTTTTGAAGCCGTGTTGATAGGGGCTGTTTAAGGACGTTGTGTTTTTCATTAAAATACATTATATCGGACATTAAGTTGTCTTCCATCATTAAGACTCAATGCATGTGAGGGAGATAGGTCTCTATAATTCCTTGCTTTGCATTTTGGGCCTTTTTGTAAACTGGGGGCAATTATTGCATGCTTCCAGTCATCTTTGACAATACCTGTTTTTGAATAGATTTGGAAGATGCGGATCAGTATGGGAGTAACCTCTTGATGAAGCTGGGGATATCTGGTCAGGACCAGCTAGTATGAAACTAAGACAGTGAAAGTTGTTTAAGTGAAACATTTAAGGACATCTAGTTTATATTTTTCAATTCCTTTGTAGGGCCTAATGTACATGTCTATATTTTCTAATTGATTAATAAAGAGTATGTATGATCAATTTTTCATTTATATGACAATACATTCATGCAAGCAAAAAGGGTATAGCTTCTTTTGTCTTTTGTTATCATTGACCCGTGCAGGAAAATCGATAGACCCATCTGACCATCACGTGGGTCAGTTACCACTAAAATATTTTCATGCTCAGTTCGAAAGTTTTGAACACGTGAGTTGCTTTTAACATGCTATTCCGATACGAAATAGCTAAAAATGTTTGCAGTTTTAAGAAGATATTGTTATTTTCAGTTTGCTTTTAATGCATTACATGAGTTCTTTCAGGAAAGCAAGTTATTGTTTATATCATATGTTTTCGCGACGGTATGCCTAAAATACGAAAGTGAGATTTTTGACGAAAGTGAGCGAAAGTGAGCGAAAGTGACTTTTAAAATAGTAATTATAACATTTTGATAGACTTATAAAACAAACTTGCAGTTTATAGACGTATATTTTTAGAAAATAATTATATTTATTAACAGAAATAATCATAATGATGATTTAATCGCAACTAATTTGCATAATTTCTATACACAAGTTCTTATATCTTCCTTTCGCTCACATTGAAAAATACGAAAGTGACTTATAAAACATTAAATATTCTGTTTTAATTGAAATTTTTACTAAAATTACAATTTGTAGATCTTGATGATACCTATTTTTTAAAATAATCATTATGATGATTTAATCGCTATTTATTTGCATTATTTTTATACACAAGTTCAGATATCTTCCTTCGCTCAGATTGAAAAAAAATACGAAAGTGACTTCAAAATATCAAATATAGCAATTAATTTAAATCTATATTAATATAAAAGATTGTAGACGTATAGTTTTGGAATTTGATAGTATCTATTTTTAAAAATTATCATTATGATATTTAAATCGCTATTTATTTTCATAATTTCTATACACAAGTTCAGAAATCTTTCTTTCGCTCACATTGAAAAATACTAAAGTGACATATCAAATATTAAATATACTGGTTAATTTGTTTTTTTTTTTACTAAAATTGCTCTAAGTAGACGTATATTATCAGAAATTGATGATATTTATTTTCAAAAATAATCATTATATATGATGATTTAATCGCTATTTATTTGCATAATTTCTATACACAACTACATAGGTTCTCCTTTCGCTCACATTGAAAAATACGAAAGTGACTTATAAAACATTCAATATACCATTTATTTTGAATTTATATTAATATAACAGTAGACGCATAGTTTCAGAAATGAATAAAAATTACTTAAAAATCATTATGAGGTTTTAATATTCATGCATTTTCATTATTTCTATATAGCAATTTCAGAGATCTTACTTTCGCTCACTTTCGTATTTTCAATGTTAGGGAGAGGAAGCGAAAGTGATTTTTAAAATATCAAATATAACGTTTAAATTGCATTTAAAATTAATAATGCAGTTTGTAGACGTATATTATCAAAACAAGTATCTTTAATCAATATGATTTGATCTTCATTTATTAGCATAATATTAATACACAAGCTCAGACATTGATCTTTCTTTCGCTTACTGTGAGCCTGACGAAAGTGACTTACAGAATATCAAATATAGCATTGAAATAGAATTTCATGATAATATTGCAGTTTGTAGACGTATGTTATAAGCTATAGTAACTATCATTTTTATAAAACTTAATATGTTAAGATGAAAAATGAAATTTATTATGTAAACTATATTTGGCAAAAACATGAATTATACAATTTATGCGTTAGGGCCACGATTTACAGTTCTCTATTTCTTACATCATCTTTTCGGGCAGTTTTTATTTTTGATTAACGATAGTGTTACCTTACATTTAACATTCTGTTGATATATTATATTGTAATTATACTGTTTGATTCTAATCTAACAGTAATAGGTCTTGAATGTGTTTCTCATTATTATAATGTCTCTTGAAATTCTTAAATGGAATGGTCTTATGTAGGTTTTATGTGAATAGTTGTATATATGTTTAAAAATGCATCTATACGAATGAGACAAAATAAAGTATGAATATGTTTACATGCAAACACGTGTTGTCATATCATTTTCGCATCCACTTTAATTGATAGTACACACGACGGTGACCGCATGACGCTTTAATCCCACTAAAGTATTATTATAATCCAATTATAGGTATGTAACTGATGACACTTGCCCGTTTGTTTATTGAGTGGACAATTGAATTAACCTTTCTTCTGCACCACCATAGATATCTTGCACGGATTAAAGTGGCAGTTATTACGCTCATCCAGGTGTAGATGAGCAATGTACATGTTAATTTGAAAAATAATTTAGAATTTCCCATCATTGTTAAAATAATATTTCACTATGAAAAAAGGTATTAAGTAATCCACGGAATTTTCTATTAATATCGTACTATATATATCGGTAAAGTTCAATCTTTTTATAAGTTAGGATTTTTTTTTTATATTTTGTGCAAGTCATTTTCATCATCAGTTATAGGTCAGTCACCATGAAAACATGAATAATAATGAAAATGACTCATTTATTTTTTATTGTAAAAAACATTAATATCGTGAATATTGACATTGACTTTTGTCCGATTAAGTCACTTTCGTATTGTTCAATGTGGGCAAAAGTAAGATATCAGAACAGGTATACAACAATTATGAAAATACATGGATATTAAATCATCATAATGATTATTTTTTTTATATATATATATTTTAATCATTTCTGAAAACATGCGTCTTTCAGCGCTATATTTGACATGTTTTAAGTCACTTTCGTATTTTTCAATGTGAGGGAAAGGAAGATCTTTTAACTTGTGTAATGCAAATAAAGGGCGGTTAAATCATCATAATGATTATGTTCAAAAATAAATATAATTGACTTTTGATATTGTACGTCTACAAATTAATTGCAATTTTAGTAATACATTCAATTTAAACAGTATACAAATGTATTTGATATTTTGTAAGCCACTTTCGTATTTTTCAATGCGAGCGAAAGGAAGATCTCTGTATAAACTTGTGTACTGTATAGTATAAATGGCGATTTAATCATCATAATGATTATCTTTGAAAGTAAATATTATCATTTTCTGATATTATACGTCCACTTTGTGCAATAATAGTATAAATAATTTCAATTTAAACGTTATATTTTATATTTTAAAAGTCACTTTCGTATTTTTCAATGTAAGCGAAAGGCAGATATAAGAATTTGTGTATATGAATTATGCAAATAAAAACCGAATAAATCATCATTATGATTATTTTTTATAATAAATATAAGTAATTTTTAATAATATACGTCTACAAACTGCAATTTTATTGTTTAAGTCTATCAAAACGTTACAATTAATATTTTAAAAGTCACTTTCGCTCACTTTCGCTCACTTTCGTCAAAAATCTCACTTTCGTATTTTAGGCAAACCCGTTTTCGCGATGTTTATTTTTAAACATTCGAAAATAGATCTAGATCTATTAGATCTATTTGAAAAAATGCTCAAAACTGGCGATATGCATTGATGGTAGTCTACTTTAGACTGAATATACATATGAATAGGTCAAACAACTTAACCCATTACTTCATATACACGCCTTTTAACGCCTTTTTCACCCCCCCCTTTTTTTGTTGTCTCAAATGATGAAAAAACGCCTTATTTAGGCCCCAAACACTTGTTTTTGTTTGAGAAATGTTGTTAAAAAAAGTGACCTCTTTTTCGGCGCGGCCCCCCAACCAAAAGATACATCAGGGGGTTGCCAGAAGGGGGATGTGCCCCCTTCTGTTTGGGGGGTTTGAAGGGGGGCGGAGTCCCCCTCATCGCCAAGAAAATTTTGGACTTGTGAGAGGCTGTAAATGACCCCAGATTGATCATAAGGTAACGTGTAACCAACGCTGAAAAGCATTTGACTCTATCTCAATCCATTGAAAAGTTGCAGCACTTTGAAATCAATTTTGATGGAAAAAATCAACGCAAAATAGTGATTTTTGGCAATTTTGAGATGTCCCCTTGTTGCCATGGTAACAGAAAATTTAAGCCTGAGCATGTTGTTTCAAGGGCAATGGTCCAGTCAACATTTGTGCCAAGTTTGATTAGTGTTGAAGGAGTTTTTATAGTATTATAGCAATTTGAACTTGTAACGGGAGACTTTTCAATGAAAACAGCCATTTTTCACAAAATGCTCATGAAGCAATGGGTTAATGAACAGGGCTTCCACTAGGATTTTTTTTTAGGAAGTCAGGACTTCCTTTCAAGGAATTTTGGAAGTCATGAGGTAAATTTCTGGAAGTCAGTTGTTCTTACGCGTATAATTTTCATGTTTCAATGTTTGATTTATAGTATGGGATGATACAAGTAAAAGCAATTATTTTAATCAAAAGATTCTGAAAATGTCATTCCTTTTATTGTTTTAAGTTCAAAGTATCTTTACATGATTGTTGGGTAAATATTTTCAATAGAAGTAAGAACGTTACCCTGAAAAGGACTGTATTGTTGTTATTCAAGGACAGTGGTAACCGTGTAGAACCCTTCAGTGATAACATTCAAATAATTGCTCATTGGTATAACAAAAAAAATAATATTTCCAGAAAACTTTTAATTCTTTAATCAATCATGGTACAAGTAGATTCTGAAATGTGTATGATGGGTTCTTCTTTTTCTACCTCTGGATCAGTACCATACAGTTGTCTCATGTGATCAGCCTGCACAGCATTTTTGTGGATTCATTGTGTTTTAAAAGGGTGGATCTCTGTAGATTTCCTGAAATAAAAAAAAACATGACATCCTTTAGCATTGTTATTTTTCTTATTTGTAAAATAAAAATTGTTGTTTAAATATCTCTTGTGTTTAAAATTATTTACTACAGTATTCATAACACATTAACAACCCAAAATGGTTAAATTTAATCAGGCTTGTAAATTGAAAGTTTTATGAAAATAATTTCGAACACCGTTTTTGACCAAATTAATTTTTTTAATTACATTTTTGAGATACGCCAAATTGCAGAAGTGAGCGTTGAGACATTTTGAGAGTGGGTAGGGAAAAAGATTTTTAAATGTTACTTTGCTTCTCATAATTAGCGAGTGAAAAAAAATAAAATCAAATCAACATCTATAGAATGTGTGAAAATAAAACGTCTTTAACTTCAAAAAGGAAAAAAAATCAAAAGACAAAAACACGCTTCGCCGACTCGGCAAACTTTCGGATACATTCAAACTTACCGATGCACACAATAATTAATAAATCATTTTATCTAATTGAAGTAAAAACAGATACCTACCCCAGTTTATGTCAATTAACTATCCATTATCCGTACAAAACAAACAATTAATCCAATCACTTTGTTTTCACGCTTATCAAGGTCATAAATCAACACTCGCTAATTCGTCACGCGCCAGGTGCATTCGCATAATTTCACCCATCGATGTCATGTCAACCATTCAATTCAGGAGGCGGAGTTAAATAAATGATCCAATCGTACGCCAGGAAAGTGAGAAATGGTCGTGGCGTACGTCGCGGCTTACGATTTTCGCCGTATTCCTAAATTTTTGGAAGTCAGCGGTACGTCATTGATCTTAATTTTCGGCGTACATATACGATTTTCGGGCGTAATTTACGGCCGTACGCCCGTTAACGGAAGCCCTGAATGAAAAAAATAAAAAAATCTACAAAACAACAATTTTTCTTCAAATTTATATGACAGGCCATGTTCAAACATGAAAAAACGCGATTTAGGGTAATTTCAAGCATTTTCATCATTTTCTGTTAACCCATTACTTCATATACACGCCTTTTAACGCCTTTTTCACCCCCCCCTTTTTTTGTTGTCTCAAATGATGAAAAAACGCCTTATTTAGGCCCCAAACACTTGTTTTTGTTTGAGAAATGTTGTTAAAAAAAGTGACCTCTTTTTCGGCGCGGCCCCCCAACCAAAAGATACATCAGGGGGTTGCCAGAAGGGGGATGTGCCCCCTTCTGTTTGGGGGGTTTGAAGGGGGGCGGAGTCCCCCTCATCGCCAAGAAAATTTTGGACTTGTGAGAGGCTGTAAATGACCCCAGATTGATCATAAGGTAACGTGTAACCAACGCTGAAAAGCATTTGACTCTATCTCAATCCATTGAAAAGTTGCAGCACTTTGAAATCAATTTTGATGGAAAAAATCAACGCAAAATAGTGATTTTTGGCAATTTTGAGATGTCCCCTTGTTGCCATGGTAACAGAAAATTTAAGCCTGAGCATGTTGTTTCAAGGGCAATGGTCCAGTCAACATTTGTGCCAAGTTTGATTAGTGTTGAAGGAGTTTTTATAGTATTATAGCAATTTGAACTTGTAACGGGAGACTTTTCAATGAAAACAGCCATTTTTCACAAAATGCTCATGAAGCAATGGGTTAATGAAAAAAATAAAAAAATCTACAAAACAACAATTTTTCTTCAAATTTATATGACAGGCCATGTTCAAACATGAAAAAACGCGATTTAGGGTAATTTCAAGCATTTTCATCATTTTCTGTTAACCCATTACTTCATATACACGCCTTTTAACGCCTTTTTCACCCCCCCTTTTTGTTGTCTCAAATGATGAAAAAACGCCTTATTTAGGCCCCAAACACTTGTTTTTGTTTGAGAAATGTTGTTAAAAAAAGTGACCTCTTTTTCGGCGCGGCCCCCCAACCAAAAGATACATCAGGGGGTTGCCAGAAGGGGGATGTGCCCCCTTCTGTTTGGGGGGTTTGAAGGGGGGCGGAGTCCCCCTCATCGCCAAGAAAATTTTGGACTTGTGAGAGGCTGTAAATGACCCCAGATTGATCATAAGGTAACGTGTAACCAACGCTGAAAAGCATTTGACTCTATCTCAATCCATTGAAAAGTTGCAGCACTTTGAAATCAATTTTGATGGAAAAAATCAACGCAAAATAGTGATTTTTGGCAATTTTGAGATGTCCCCTTGTTGCCATGGTAACAGAAAATTTAAGCCTGAGCATGTTGTTTCAAGGGCAATGGTCCAGTCAACATTTGTGCCAAGTTTGATTAGTGTTGAAGCAGTTTTTATAGTATTATAGCAATTTGAACTTGTAACGGGAGACTTTTCAATGAAAACAGCCATTTTTCACAAAATGCTCATGAAGCAATGGGTTAATGAAAAAAATAAAAAAATCTACAAAACAACAATTTTTCTTCAAATTTATATGACAGGCCATGTTCAAACATGAAAAAACGCGATTTAGGGTAATTTCAAGCATTTTCATCATTTTCTGTTAACCCATTACTTCATATACACGCCTTTTAACGCCTTTTTCACCCCCCCCCTTTTTGTTGTCTCAAATGATGAAAAAACGCCTTATTTAGGCCCCAAACACTTGTTTTTGTTTGAGAAATGTTGTTAAAAAAAGTGACCTCTTTTTCGGCGCGGCCCCCCAACCAAAAGATACATCAGGGGGTTGCCAGAAGGGGGATGTGCCCCCTTCTGTTTGGGGGGTTTGAAGGGGGGCGGAGTCCCCCTCATCGCCAAGAAAATTTTGGACTTGTGAGAGGCTGTAAATGACCCCAGATTGATCATAAGGTAACGTGTAACCAACGCTGAAAAGCATTTGACTCTATCTCAATCCATTGAAAAGTTGCAGCACTTTGAAATCAATTTTGATGGAAAAAATCAACGCAAAATAGTGATTTTTGGCAATTTTGAGATGTCCCCTCGTTGCCATGGTAACAGAAAATTTAAGCCTGAGCATGTTGTTTCAAGGGCAATGGTCCAGTCAACATTTGTGCCAAGTTTGATTAGTGTTGAAGAGTTTTTATAGTATTATAGCAATTTGAACTTGTAACGGGAGACTTTTCAATGAAAACAGCCATTTTTCACAAAATGCTCATGAAGCAATGGGTTAATGAAAAAAATAAAAAAATCTACAAAACAACAATTTTTCTTCAAATTTATATGACAGGCCATGTTCAAACATGAAAAAACGCGATTTAGGGTAATTTCAAGCATTTTCATCATTTTCTGTTAACCCATTACTTCATATACACGCCTTTTAACGCCTTTTTCACCCCCCCCTTTTTGTTGTCTCAAATGATGAAAAAACGCCTTATTTAGGCCCCAAACACTTGTTTTTGTTTGAGAAATGTTGTTAAAAAAAGTGACCTCTTTTTCGGCGCGGCCCCCCAACCAAAAGATACATCAGGGGGTTGCCAGAAGGGGGATGTGCCCCCTTCTGTTTGGGGGGTTTGAAGGGGGCGGAGTCCCCCTCATCGCCAAGAAAATTTTGGACTTGTGAGAGGCTGTAAATGACCCCAGATTGATCATAAGGTAACGTGTAACCAACGCTGAAAAGCATTTGACTCTATCTCAATCCATTGAAAAGTTGCAGCACTTTGAAATCAATTTTGATGGAAAAAATCAACGCAAAATAGTGATTTTTGGCAATTTTGAGATGTCCCCTTGTTGCCATGGTAACAGAAAATTTAAGCCTGAGCATGTTGTTTCAAGGGCAATGGTCCAGTCAACATTTGTGCCAAGTTTGATTAGTGTTGAAGGAGTTTTTATAGTATTATAGCAATTTGAACTTGTAACGGGAGACTTTTCAATGAAAACAGCCATTTTTCACAAAATGCTCATGAAGCAATGGGTTAATGAAAAAAATAAAAAAATCTACAAAACAACAATTTTTCTTCAAATTTATATGACAGGCCATGTTCAAACATGAAAAAACGCGATTTAGGGTAATTTCAAGCATTTTCATCATTTTCTGTTAACCCATTACTTCATATACACGCCTTTTAACGCCTTTTTCACCCCCCCCTTTTTTTGTTGTCTCAAATGATGAAAAAACGCCTTATTTAGGCCCCAAACACTTGTTTTTGTTTGAGAAATGTTGTTAAAAAAAGTGACCTCTTTTTCGGCGCGGCCCCCCAACCAAAAGATACATCAGGGGGTTGCCAGAAGGGGGATGTGCCCCCTTCTGTTTGGGGGGTTTGAAGGGGGCGGAGTCCCCCTCATCGCCAAGAAAATTTTGGACTTGTGAGAGGCTGTAAATGACCCCAGATTGATCATAAGGTAACGTGTAACCAACGCTGAAAAGCATTTGACTCTATCTCAATCCATTGAAAAGTTGCAGCACTTTGAAATCAATTTTGATGGAAAAAATCAACGCAAAATAGTGATTTTTGGCAATTTTGAGATGTCCCCTTGTTGCCATGGTAACAGAAAATTTAAGCCTGAGCATGTTGTTTCAAGGGCAATGGTCCAGTCAACATTTGTGCCAAGTTTGATTAGTGTTGAAGGAGTTTTTATAGTATTATAGCAATTTGAACTTGTAACGGGAGACTTTTCAATGAAAACAGCCATTTTTCACAAAATGCTCATGAAGCAATGGGTTAAGATGTTAGGTGTTACAGTCACAGATGATATATCTGTTTATGCGCTGCATTTTTTGTCCCCAAGAGCATATAGGTCAGACACTCGTATTGATTTTCCCATTGACTTGCTTTATGAAAACTGGTTTAGCTTATCTTAAAATCCTACCTTAGTTTTACATGCTAAAGAGGTGATTTTGCTAGGAGAATGAAATGTCTTGACACATAAAAATGATCTTGTTAGATAGTGGTAGCAAAATGACTACTCCCATTTTCATTGAAATTTCTGCTGATCACAGGACAGGCCTACACTTTTAAATATAAAAAGGCAAAGCCTCAAACGGAGCTCGATGTTCTTTTACCCTGAAATAGTATAAAATGATTATTCATTTTTATTTTACATTTTCCATTTTAAAATTGTCATTTGGTATTTTATACACTGCTTCTGTCTATTCTGGTTCTCTGTCCTATTATGGTTCCCATATAAGTTTGCAGGACACCAGTCTACGTTTCCGGTTTCAATCAGAATACCTCGGCTTTTATCTTTATCTTGTAATTCGAAAAAGTTGCGATGTGTCAGTTCGGTACTGAAAGTTTTCAAACCCATCACTATCTAGCAGTTACTCGCATTACTGTAAAGCTCAATTTGGGAGCAGGCACGTTGAGCCAGCTCTTCTAGCTGGGATTAGAGCACCACACAAAATACCATATTCCTGTATATACTGGACTAGACGCTTCAATGATTAAATGCTAAAATCTTGCCTTTTTACCTAACAGAATGAACTTTAAAACATCTAATTTATCTGTTTTCACCAATTTATATACAGTGAAAGTTGAGAAAACCGGACGGTCTTCGGACTGAGGGTTTTGTCCGGTTTTCTCAGCGGTCCGGTATTCTCAATGTCCCCTTCAGCTGTTCTGGATCTTATATTATAACCGAGCAATGACTTACAAAGGATGCTGTATATTTGCATTTTCAAGATAATGTGTACGTATACTGCTAAATAAAGAAATGATAAAAATACAAGAAAATATGTTTTAATTGTTTTTGTCCCATTATTGCATATAAATACAATAACAATTTGGATTTAAATGAACAGCAGTTACCTCATAACGACCAAGTCCGAGTACATCCGCATATGTTTACATTTTGGTAATGGATAATGATTTTACGAACATAGTTTACTTTGTGTGTTTATAATAATAACATATTGGTCTGATTTTTAAAGTAGGTCTCGGCAAAGTTTCATTGTCTTTAATTAATTTAACTTTGTCACTTGTAGACAGCTCTCGTCGAATTCTTTTCGGCCATGGAATAGAACTTAGCGCCGATAAATGCGTTTTCGTTGCGTTGTAATTCTAGGAAATGAATATATACTGGTGCCTCGTATTTCCGTGTTACCCTTATTTCCAAGGTATCAGGCTTAAACAGTCTTAAGTGCCTCCTAGTCTTAATGAACCTGCCAGTAGTTTTACTTTTACTATTTTATTATATTTTTATCGAAATGTTACATATAGAACTAAAAAAAATATTTTATTCAGATTAAGAGCAAAGTAATTTAATAGTTCACCATTTTACTTTAAGATTTCATACATTTTAAGAAAATCTTTTTTGTTAAACAACCATTGAGGTACTTGGTAAATGCCAAAGAGAAAATCACCCCTTTCAGATGAGCCTAGGCATAGGTGTACTAATAAATAAAGTTTACTATTGGTTTTGCTTTTGAAACTGTTAAAATGTAATTGCCTTGGAAATATGAGAACACAAATTTAACTGATCAATTCCTCGTACATTTTGGCATTTATAAAAACGGTAACATATATACCTTAAGATAAATCAAACTGTGAAAAGAGACATTATAAACAAATCAGACAATCATTGTTCCGTTACCGCTCAGTTAGCGTATTAGACACAACCAATTGATAAGTACACAAGGCTATTCACACATTCGGCGTCCGGTATTGTCAGGGTAATTGTTTATATAATTGACTTTGTAGTCCCTAATCAACCGTCCGATATTCGGTTTTTACAGATTCCGGTATTGTCAATGTTTAATACAATAGTTTAAAGAAGGGAAAATTTGGGACTGAATTATTCGTCGGGTATTTAGAGAGTTCCGATTTTCTCAGCGTCCGGTTTTCACAAATTTCACTGTACAATAATGAATGAAAAATTTAAGAATCGGCGAAAAAAAATGACATTTGTCCATTTTGTGACCATGATTTCTGCAAGCATTTAAAGGTACTGCTCAAACACTGCAGTCATCGAAATTAGCACTGGCCCGGTGGCCCATGGCCAGGGAAAATTAGTTATGACCAGTGTAAATGTTATAAGAAAATTTAGTTAAATATATATTCTAACACTATCAGATTTTTTTCTATATAAGCAAAGAAGGCCCGAAGCGTGCATTATTCTACAACAATGCACTCGCCGTTCTTATTACCTCCCTGTGTATTTTCACATTGAGTGCGCCATTTTTTTTAAAAAGTCTGATAAATAAAATCATTTCTTGTCGAATTTTGTTGTGAAAGCTATTTAGAATGAAAGAAAATGGTCTAACTAAGAAAATGAATCTGAACACCAATATCTTTAATTCAGTCGTTAACGCTGTACAGGCGTTTAAAGTGTTGTTTACGTGACGTCACTATGTAGCGCCAAACAGCACGTGCAAAACAATCAAATCAAGTACGCTATTTTAATGTCACAAACGAGTTAAGTTTTACATTTATTTCACTTTTAATAATTTGTATTTTGCTTTAAAAATTATAGAGTGAAATAAAATAAACAAACAAAGTTTTATCAACGTTTTCAAAATTCGTTATTCTACACACGGTAGATTTAACTACAATTTATCAACCCACTGGAACAGCCTTTAAAGAACATTTCTATTGGAAACTCTGAGGCGAAAACAAATTTAACCACCAAACATAAAGTCCAACTTTATAATAATAATTACATTTTTTCTTGATGTGTTAGAATGGAAATAGATATTAATTCTTCGTGCATTATTGTATAATAATGCACGTTTTTCGTTCAAATGCTTTGTAATTAATCACTCAGGCCTATCGGCCTTCTTGATTATATTACTACGCATTTGAACTCAAACCGTGCATTATTCTACAACAATGCACTCAGAATTGATATCTATTTCCTAAGTAGAATAAATTCAAAACTGGAATTAGGGCTGGTAAATTCATAATCTTAAATTCAATGACTGACACTGTATTGAGTAATGCAAATATCCAGGTCACAAATTATCATTGATAGAGACTTTTGAAATATTTCATTTTCTTAAGAAAACAAATTTCAGTTTAGTGTTAATTTCTAAATAAGTTTTTATTCTTAAAAACATGCCATTTTTATCAAATCGCCTCATGTCCCATTGAATCTTATGGTTTCCCCTGCACATCTTTTAGCCAATGGCTGGCCAGGTCTCTATAAGAAAGTCTGACCTGCAAAAACTGCCCAAGATATTTCGACCAATTTGTGCAAGACGTTTTAGCAATATCAGGTTATCTGTCCCATGGCATGGGACAGATTTTTTTTATGACAGCCTGAAATGTCAAATGATGAATCATGATGGAGAAATACCCATTTTGATAATAAAATGGGGGAAATATACATATATTTTTTCATATGTCTTAGATTGGTTTACATGTGGAATTTTTTAAGCAAGCATAAACCAGTCGTTATCTAAAACATATGAAAAAATATATGTCTATTTTCTCCATTTTATTATGAAAATGGCCATTTCTTCTTCATCATTTGACATTTCTATGTTTTAAACAAAGATAAATAAGTAATTAAGTTATCATACATCAGTATTTAATTGATTTTTTTCAAATACATGATACCATGAATGTAATTTTTTTTATCTATAGACATTCATCATTCCTTACTTCAATCAACTTCAACTCAAGGTGAGGTTACAAGTCCCAAAAACTTGGTATGATAAAGTTTGTTTATTCATGGACAGCAATTGAAAGTACTTGAAGTTTATGACAGTAGTAATCAATTAGAACCCTGTTGTTTTTAGAGAATACATTTGTACATTTATTTTTACTTTGTTGTGCCCCCACGTTAGTGGCGGGCATTTAGATTTACCCTTGTCCGTCCGTCCATCCGTCCGTCCGTCCGTTCACTTTTGTGTCGCACGTAACTCAAAAAGTATTTGACCTAGAGTCATGAAACTTTACAGGAATGTTGATCAGCATGTGTAGTTGTGCACCTGGGTATTTTCGTCTGGATATTTTAAGTATTTTCAGAGTTATTGCCCTTGACTTAGTAAAATTTTGCAATTTTCAACTTGTGTCGCATGTAACTCAAAAAGTATTTGACCTAGAGTCATGAAACTTTACAGGAATGTTGATCAGCATGTGTAGTTGTGCACCTGGGTATTTTCGTCTGGATATTCTTAGTATTTTCAGAGTCATTGCCCTTGACTTAGTAAAATTTTGCTATTTTCAACTTGTGTCGCACGTAACTCAAAAAGTATTTGACCTAGAGTCATGAAACTTTACAGGAATGTTGATCAGTTGTGCAGTTGTGCACCAGGTATTTTTTTCTGGATTTATTTAGTATTTTTAGAGTTATTGCCCTTCACTTAGAAAATTTTTTGCAATTTTCAATTTGTGTCGCAAGTTTCTCAAAAAGGATTTGACATAGTCATTAAACCTTATAGGCAGGTTGCTCAGCATATTTTAGATTTGCACCTGGGGTTTTGCTTGTGGATTTATCCAGTATTTGTAGATTTATTTCCCTTGACTTAGTAAAATGATTGACAGAACAGTGGCGCGGTGGGGGCACCAGTGTCCTATGGACACATTTCTAGTTTTGCTGAATTTAGGGTTACTGGAATGAAGCTGTTAAAGTGTATGCCGAATGTGTCATGGTCTGTTATGAAGCACACTTTGATCAATGTACAGCAGTGCCGCTGTCTTTGTGTACCAGCATCTCTCTATGAAAAGAACGGACTTTGGGTTTGTAAAGTTTTTAATGTTTATGCAACTGTTGAATACAAAAAACAGAGTTTTGCTGATAACTTTTTGTAACTATTTGTAACTACTGGAGAAAAAATTTACCTTTTGTGCAACCTACTACCCCAAGTGCCAGCGGGCAGGCATTCTTGCAGATTTGCATTCAATTACCTCTTTTTGTTGTAAAAAGTGATGGATATTCATGGCCTATTACGTTACAAAGATGTAAGTCTTGGGTTTTGGCTTAACTATTCGATAAAAATAATTAGAGCTATACTAGTCTACCGAGCGTCGGGCTGGTGTGACCACTTATGTTAAAGTTTTTTTTAATACCTCAAATATTTTCAAAGTCCACTGACATATGGCTTTGAAACTTTACACACTTGTTCACCATCATGCCCCTAACCTGTAGACAGGAGGAGGTTACTCTATCAAGCATTTAGACAGAATTATGCCCCTTTTTCGACTTAGAATTTACGTTTAAGTGTGTGTTTTACCTCAGATATTTTCATATTTCATTGTCATCTTGCTTTGAAACAACTTGAAATTTATATACACTTCTTTGTGAGCATAATAGGACTGGCTCTAAAAAGAAATTAGCCCTTTTATGAACTTGTGAAAATTTTACATTATCAAGGCTCTTTTACTATCAAGCGCTTAGACTAGTCGAGTGTGCTGTCCTACGGACAGCTCTTGTTTCTTGCTATGGTTTGTCTTTAAGTGATATTTAAACTATTTCTCTTTGTTTGTGAAGATTACTTTAGATTTGATACTTTCAGGCAAACCAGTTGAGTAAAACTTTAATGCTAGATATTGAGGCAGTATGGAAAGAAAGACTTCACAACTATGATGCTCAAAATAAAGCTGACCTCTCGGACATTAAGGTATGTTCTGTGAACACTTGCCATGCTTAATTTCAGAAAAATGTGTAGATTTGTTACATGTATTTCATTATATTTGAAAATAAAAAGCCCCAAAAAGGGCTGGGTAGTACCATCCAGAAAGAAAACTGAAAGAAATAGCAAAAAGTAGTTGTGTGCTCTTTAACATGTCCAATTATAATGTATGATTGGTTGCATTTTAATACTTTATGTAGGTCAAGCAATAGTGTGCTGATAAATTTAGTACATTTAGTTTTCCCAGACAGGAATATCTTGCTCTCGGGTATTGGTTTACCGGAAACTTGACAAGGCCTGATTGCCACTCTTAATCTAGATATTTCAGTCTGTACCAACAGCCGGTGTAAGATCCTTATATTCTACACCTCAACTGAAGTCTAGGTTGGTGTATCTCATTGTTCACATACATGGAATTGTGAAGATTTAGAAATCTTAATGATAGTAATCCCTTGTTTTTGATTCCAGGAGGGTGATGAAAAGTTCTATGCCCTGTCAATGTTTCCGTACCCAAGTGGAAAGCTGCATATGGGTCATGTGCGTGTTTATACCATCAGCGATGTCATGGCTAGGTACCATAGAATGCTAGGTCACAAGGTGCGTTGTCTTGTAGGCTTTTGTAATACATGAACATTCACTTAATTTCCTTTAAAAATATTTTTATTCTAACTTTGTTCTGCTGAATTTATGCAAAAGACTTTGTCTCCTTTGAATTTGGAACTTTTCAAAACAGGATTTAAGATTGAACAGCTTATAGTATATATGGTAGTTAAGGTCAGACTGTATATGTGCAGGCTGGCATTGCTGTTTACTGGTCGGCATTGGTCAAATGTTATCATCTTTACTATTCATAATGTAAAAAAACATACTTCATGTAACAACCTATGCTGTTAATTTGTAGATAATGTTTATCTTAGATTCATGTGTTACAATCAAATGGTTTAGAAACATATTGAAAAAAATTAATCAATTATCAGATGTCATAACTTACTTGTTTTATATCATTAGTGACTTAATGTTATGTCAAGAATCAGATCTGATGAAATATACTGAGCAGTTTACAATTTAACTTACATTGAAAAGTTATCAAGTCATTTTGCCAAAAGTTATATATAAAACAAATATGCTATTCATAAGCCTTTCACATGCATTGGTAATACATGTATGTAAGAAGTTAATATAAATCTGTAGTATTTATAATTTCAGGTGATACATCCGATGGGTTGGGACGCATTTGGGTTACCTGCTGAGAATGCTGCCATAGAGAGAGGCTTACACCCGAAGGATTGGACCTACAGGTTGGTGGACAGGGCTTTCGTTATTAACAGATTGGCGATCAATATCATCGGTTGAAATGCTGCTAAAATCGGTTGCATTTTCAGCCTGTTGATTTAAATATCCCCCTTGACCCTTTGCTAAAAAGGTTGTTTTCATTAGCACATATATTGTCTAGGATAAAAATGAAAACCTTGGTTTGGTGACAATAATCATTGAAAGCTACACTCTTGTTATACTGTCCTAACTAATAATTTTTAGGCTATATTCAATATGTATTAGCCTATGGCGAAGTAGCTGCTTTCCATGCTCTTTTTTATGTTTAGGAAAAACTATTAATTCTTGATAAAATAAATAGTTAAGAGAATGGTAACTTGTTCTAAGATACTGAACATGAGTGGCTGAATTTTTGTCGCTATTATTTTAATCACTGGTAAAATAAAGGTAAATACTTTCTGGTTAATGAAAGTCATATCACTGACCTTTGACCTATCTCATGTAAAAATAAAAAATAATAAAATATTGTATAGATAAACTTAGGACTCATAAAAAAATAAGTTAGTTTACATTACCTTTATAGAACAAATTTATTTTTTAGTTGAAATTTATTAAATTGGATATTTAGATTGTTGAATGAAATGTCATTTCAGTAATATTGCTACAATGAAGGAACAGTTACAGAATCTTTGCTGTGCTTTTGATTGGGAACGGGTAAATATTTTTATCTATTGTACTCCTCTTAAATCTAGAATCTTTTGGATTGACTTCCCTATTGTATTAGGATCACACTTTCACCCTGTCACTTAAGATATCAACAGTACAACTAAAATATTTTTCTTCTAAATTTGTTTCATGGCATGAAAGGATTTACACAAAAAAAGACTGTAACCTTTAGCCTGCTGGTTGCATGTAATTCTGCCCATACACATGGTCTACACTGTTCAGTCAGTACTTCTTTTGATAATTTCCCAAAAGGTGAAGAATGGTTTCATCCAGACTGTAAGATAGACAAGTCCATTAAAGGTTTTTAGGATGGTAACGGTTAACCAACATCAAATGATCTTCCTTTGGGACAAATCTTGTTAGTGAACGAAAGTTATTAAATTATGTAATGCAGATATAGTACTGGAATTGATGGTAGAATTGAGAAAAAGTTTCCGACTAGGAAACTAGTAATCACAACTTAAAATTTAAGAAACTGGGAATTTCAAAAGTTGAGGCTTTAGAATGATTCAAGTTCAATAAAATAGAAATGTAATCTTGTATGTTATTTTCGTAACAAACATTTCTAAGTTGCACAGACTAAAATGGCGGTATGTATGTATGTTAAAAAGTGTATTACCAATATGGAATTTACACATAACAGTTTAGGAAAAAACAGCATAACTCTTAGTTGTAAGAGATGTTTTCTTTTATTAAAGGTTACTTATACAAGTAAAAAAAGTTGTATTAGTTAGCTTGACACTAAAAGAGTAGAGAGAGCTATTGTACTCACCGGCGTCACACTTTGGTTAATCCTATCCACCTAGCTTACGGAACATCGGTGGTTCTACTCAGGTGCCCGTTCGTGCCTGAAATAATGCACGGAAGGGCACCTGAGGTCTTCCTCCACCAGTAAAGCTGGAACATCGCGATATGACCTATACTGTGTCGATGTGACGTAAAACCAAAAAAAAACCAAAAAACTTTGGTTAATCTCCAAAACAACTAACATGGATTTTAACGGAATTATGGCCCTTTTTAACCTTATAAAATTCTACATTATCCAGGCTCTTGTTTTACTATCAAGCACTGAGAATAGTCGATAATGCTGTCCTTCTGACGGCTCTTTTTATATATAACACATATTGTTTTAATTTTCAATACATACATTTATGTTTATTCTATAGGAATTGACAACTTGTGATCCTTCCTACTATAAATGGACACAGTATATATTCTTGAAAATGTACGAGGCAGGCTTGGTGTATCAGAAACAGGTTTGTATAGAAATTTATTATTATTCATTTCAAAATGCTCAAGCTTCAAAAAAGGGTAAACTTTTGAAATTATCTCACATTATGTCTACATGATATTTAGAAGAATGTTTTTGAACTTTTGAATGCTTACAAGAATGATAGCATCATTTTGGATGTCCTATAAACATCAGTACTGAGCAGAAAAGACGTAACAAAATTTATTTGCTTCTTGTATTTATTGCAGAGGTCAAGCATTTCTAGGTTTTGAAATGTTACCTT
Organism: Ruditapes philippinarum; assembly: GCF_026571515.1. Lineage (NCBI taxonomy): Eukaryota > Metazoa > Mollusca > Bivalvia > Venerida > Veneridae > Ruditapes > Ruditapes philippinarum. The sequence goes on from NW_026862530.1 coordinate 28,362, forward strand.
TTTTGAATTTCTGCTTTGCAATTTTGTTAAAAAAGATTTTTTTCTGAATAAATATTGCTGATCTAGCAAATTTAAAAGAAACATGGTACAGCAGTTGGATCCACATTTTTGTATTTAAGGAATATGGTGACTTAGTTGTTAACCTAGCCCTTTTCATCATAATAATGTTTTACACATGTGACATTGGAAGTAAGTAAGTTCAGGAAGCAGACTTAAAAATGATTGATACAATTTCCAAAAACTTCATTCACAATGAAATTAAAAGTAATATGTTTAAACTGAACTAATTTGAATATCATTAATGAAATGGCGATTGACACATCTTTTTGTAAGAATTTAGTAAGAAATTAATGCAATGTATTTACAGGCTAGTGTAAACTGGGACCCAGTGGATGAGACGGTACTGGCGGACGAGCAGGTGGATGATAAAGGCTGCTCGTGGAATCAGGAGCGAAAGTGGAGAAAAGATACCTTAAACAGTGGTACATTTAAACTACAGCATATGCTCAGGTAATATCATCTTACTCTTGAGGGATTTGTGTGAGTTTTAAGTTTAGTTTATACAAATTTATTTTAGTTTTTGATTGTGTTGGAAGATATAAGCTAATTGAAACACTCTTTGAATCCATTCCTTGAACCAACCAGTACTAAGCAATGAATGTAAAGTTTCTTGCTCAAGGAAACAATGGCTTGCCCCCTGACAGGATTTGAACCCACGCGGTCAGCAATTCTTAGATAACTAGTCTGACGGGTTAACCACTCAGCCTCTCACTTTAAGTTTAGTCTGAATAATTTACATTCAAATATCACTTAATCATTTCTATAAAAGTAAGTCTTCAAAAGTGATTTATTGAAGGTTTTAGGAGTAATGTTTGATTGAAATTTAACTCTTAAATAATTGAACCAATTTTTGTTACTTTCACACAATGTTGATATTGTAAGCTCTTTTTCATTTTCAGTCCCTTTTACAAGGCCTAGATACAGTGAGATCTGACTTGTGGAACAATGTTATTAGCATGCAGAAAACTTGGATAGGGGAATGTACAGGCTGTAAATTCGATTTTGCATTAAAGGTAAGTTCCTTAAGATGTGTTAAAAAACTTTACATAATGAAATATTTACTCAATGTTTGTTCATGTTATGCAATGGGCTGAAGTATATATGATAAACTTTTAAAATAAGTTGCCATGTTTGAAAATATTATGCAATATTTGAAAAATATGTTTATGTCCGGGCCAGCAAAATCCGATTTTTGACTTATTTGTCTGTTTTGATATGAAGCATTTCTTAACTTATCCGTATGATATTTATACTTAATTCTTGAAAATTTGAAAATTTCCATTTGTCCATACAGGCTATGGGACAACCTGGGCAATACGGACAATTGATTTTACCTTGCCCCAATTCCCCCTGCTCTTATTTACGGCAAAAGGTGCCAAACAAATGTCTATTTGTATCAGCAGATTGAAGGAAATCTTAGGTTTTCTCTGATAATTTGAATCCTGTAAATATTAGATATTCATGTAGTGTCAATATAAAGTCATGTGACATAATAATTTATACACATGCAGCGAGATGGTAAAGACTTCGAGGAACCTCTCTCAGTATTCACGGATGTACCAGAGGCAGTGTTTGGTGTGTCACATATAGCCTTGTCAACAGAGCATAGATATAACCATGAAAAGTATTATTGTAAGGTAACTGTATGATTAAACTATGTTTCCCAGTCCTCTAATTAAACTTTTTATTCCCGCTCCTTTAATTAAATTTCACATTTCCACTTCTTTGATTAAATTTCTTTTCCCCACTCCTTTGATTAAACTTCTTATTATCTTCATGTGAGGAAGCTATCCAGCTAGCTTACGGAATGTCGGTGGTTCTACTCGGGTACCCGTTCGTGCCTGAAATAATGCACGGAAGGGCACCTGAGGTCTTCCTCCATCAGTAAAGCTGGATCGTCACGATATGACCTTTACTGTGTCGATGTGACATAAAACCCAAAACAAACAAACAAACATAATCATAATAATAAAACAAAAATTTCATGATAAGAACACTAAAACTTAAGAGCAATGACACTGACTTGTCTTTAATTAAATAACAATTAAGAACCCTTTATTACTATAATACAAGAACCCTGTTACCAGCCAGATTCTGTTGTAACAATTCAGATTGATGTGTAACAGTTTAGAATCATTTGTAACGGTGGCAAATATGGTAGCAGTTTTAAAAGGTTTCAATTCATTGTATAATTTGCTTTATTTTTTTCTTCTTCAGAAAAACGGCTCTTTTGGTCCTGGTAAGTTTATAATCTCATTGACCTAAAACATCTATGTTGGACAGTTAGATACACTGACATATTTAACTGGCTGTTAGAAAGTTGGTGGTTCTTTTCCGTTAGTGCATGAAATAATGCACAGAGAGTAATATGTTATAGTGGAAACCTTTATTGGCGACTGGCTTCATTCACACACCATTTACAGATGTTACTCCATTCCAGGGGAAATAACTGGTTTTTTAATATACTAGGTTTAAAGGACGTTATTTTTATGTATGTATTCTATGTTTAATGATGATCTGTCCATCTACCAATTTAGGCACTAAATGCAGCTTTCACTGATGAGTACTGACCTAGGACATGTCACTAGTCATGCCCATAATGGGTCAATTTTGAAGGAAAAAGGTGATCGTTTATCTCCCTGTAATTTCCATTGAGTATTAGCCAAAGATATGAATTTTGAACCAAATGTTGGTCACTGTACGACAGTCAATGAAAACGTAAATGTTGGGACAATATGTAAAAGAGGTAGCCCTAAAATGGTCTGTTGGTGCCAAGCAAAGGGCCTGCTTTTCAAGCAGTCACTCTCTGTGCTAGTGGCTCACCAACACTGGCACACTTGGGCACCTGAGGGTCCATTGCATAACATATGCATGTTATAAGCATAGTCATGGTAGGAAATTACTGTGAATACTTGTGTTGATACTTCAGAGTAGGTCCATTGTATTAATGGAGAAAACAAATACATTGTGTAACATACTTTGATTTAAGTGAGAAATTTTTTTTACTTTTTTTTTAAAGGTTTTTTCAAATTTTTTTTAAAGTTTTTTTAGAGGTAAAATTTTAATAAAATTTACTTTTTTTTTTTATGGTTTTTTTCAGGAAAAAACTTTTCTTTGGGGTAAAAAGAAACCCGACACCCGGGGGAAATTTGGGGAAATCCTTTTAAAACCAAAAGTTTTTTTTTTCATCGTTCAATGGAAAAAAATTTGGGGGACAAATGGGCTGCAAAATTTGGTTAAAAAATTTTTTTAAAAATTTTTTTTGGGTTTTTTGGGGCCCCTGGGTAAGGCATGTTTTCCTTGGGTTATTTTAAAGCTTTGAAAACCAAAAATTTAAATTTTGTGTTTTTAAAAGTTGGGGGTTTTCATTCCCCCTTAACCCCAAAAAGAATCAAAAGGTATGGGAAACCTTCGGTTTTTAAAAAATAATTTTTTTAAACCCTTTCCCTTAAATTTAAAAAAACTGTAATTTTGGTTTTTGACTTATTGATATTATTAGGTCCATATTTAAAGCTATCATAGATTATCAAAGAAAAAAATAAAAATTATATTTAGTTTCGACCTTATTGATTTATAGGTCCATATTTAAGCTATCATAGATTATCAAAGAAAAAATAAAAATTATATTTAGTTTCGACTTATTGATTTATAGGTTCATATTTAAGCTATAATAGATTATCAAAGAAAAAATATAAAAATTTATAATTAGTTTCGACTTATTGATTTATAGGTCCATATTTAAGCTATCCATAGATTATCAAGAAAAAATAAAAATCATAATTAGTTTCGACTTATTGATTTATAGGTCCATATTTAAGCTATCATAGATTATCTAAAAAAAAAAATATAAATTATAATTAGTTTCGACATTATTGATTTATGAGGTCCCCATATTTAAGCTATCATAGATTATCAAAGAAAAAATAAAAAATTAATAATTAGTTTCGACTTATTTATTTATAGTCATATTTAAGCTATAATAGATTTATCAAAGAAAAAATATGAATTTATAATTAGTTTCGACTTATTGATTTATAGGTCCATATTTAAGCTATCATAGATTATCAAAGAAAAAATAAAAAAATTATAATTAGTTCGACTTAATTTTTTATAGGTTCATATTTAAGCTATCATAGATTATCAAAGAAAAAATAAAAAATTATAATTAGTTTCGACTTATTTATTTATTAGGTTCATATTTAAGCTATCATAGATTATCAAGAAAAAATAAAAATTATAATTAATTTTGACATATTTATTTAAAGGTCCATATTTAAGCTATAATAGATTATCAAAGAAAGAAATAAAAATTATAATAAGTTTCGACATATTTTTTATAAGTCCATATTTAAGCTATCATAGATTATCAAAGAAAAACTAAAAATTTATAATTAATTTTTGACATATTTATTTAAAGGTCCATATTTAAGCTATAATAGATTGTCAAAGAAAAAATAAAAATTATAATAAGTTTCGACATATTTATTTATAAGTCCATATTTAAGCTATCATAGATTATCAAAGAAAAACTAAAAATTATAATTAATTTTGACATATTTATTTAAAGGTCCATATTTAAGCTATAATAGATTATCAAAGAAAAAATATAAATTATAATTAGTTTCGACTTATTGATTTATAGGTCCATATTTAAGCTATCATAGATTATCAAAGAAAAAATAAAAATTATAATTAGTTTCGACTTATTTATTTATAGGTTCATATTTAAGCTATCATAGATTATCAAAGAAAAAATAAAAATTATAATTAGTTTCGACTTATTTATTTATAGGTTCATATTTAAGCTATCATAGATTATCAAAGAAAAAATAAAAATTATAATTAGTTTCGACATATTGATTTATGGGTCCATATTTAAGCTATAACAGATTATCAAAGAAAGAATAAAAATTATAATTAGTTTCGACATATTGATTTATGGGTCCATATTTAAGCTATAACAGATTATCAAAGAAAGAATAAAAATTATAATAAGTTTCGACATATTGATTTATAGGTCCATATTTAAGCTATAACAGATTATCAAAGAAAGAATAAAAATTATTATTAGTTTCGACATATTTATTTATAAGTCCATATTTAAGCTATCATAGATTATCAAAGAAAAACTAAAAATTATAATTAATTTTGACATATTTATTTAAAGGTCCATATTTAAGCTATAATAGATTATCAAAGAAAGAAATAAAAATTATAATAAGTTTCGACATATTTATTTATAAGTCCATATTTAAGCTATCATAGATTATCAAAGAAAAAATAAAAATTATAATTAATTTTGACATATTTATTTAAAGGTCCATATTTAAGCTATAACAGATTATCAAAGAAAGAAATAAAAATTATAATAAGTTTCAACATATTATTTATAAGTCCATATTTAAGCTATCATAGATTATCAAAGAAAAACTAAAAATTATAATTAATTTTGACATATTTATTTAAAGGTCCATATTTAAGCTATAATAGATTATCAAAGAAAAAATAAAAATTATAATAAGTTTCGACATATTTATTTATAAGTCCATATTTAAGCTATCATAGATTATCAAAGAAAAACTAAAAATTATAATTAATTTTGACATATTTATTTAAAGGTCCATATTTAAGCTATAATAGATTATCAAAGAAAGAAATAAAAATTATAATTAGTTTCAACATATTTATTTATAGGTTCATATTTAAGCTATTATAGATGATCAAAGATATAAAATTTTGTCTTCTGACACTAGAACCGTTTTGTGAACATTTAGTTGTCATTTAACTTCACAGTGTATTTTTGATGTGCAATCCATTTTCAAGGTATTCCATGCCTGTCGGAGAAAGATAAAATTGTGGCGGTGTTATGTGGTCTATCATGGCGGAATATATTCACAGACGACCCTGACAACCAAGTATTGTTGAACTCTCATCCAATGGTTAGTTTATTGTTGCATCATTTGAAATTATTTCAGATTTATTTGCTATCGAGAGAAAAATTATAAAATTTAAATTAGTTATATAGAGCCACCTGCAGTTTAATTAACGAGGGTTTAAGTTTGTGTAGCTGATTGGCCGGGATAAATGTTTGAAAATTTCTTCTTACAGTTCTGGTAAATACAGATGTTGTAGATACTTACCAAATATTTATTTTCGCGAAACTTTTTGAAATTTAGTGAAATTTAATTATTTTCAAACATTTCTGAATTTTATCTGAGGCAACAGATGTGCAAACAAAAATAACAGATTTGGCTCAGAATCAAGGGGGATATTTTAATAAACAAGAAGAAAATACAACCAATTTCAACAGCATTTCAACAGATCATATGGATTGCCAATCTGTTAATAATGAAAACCCTGTAAATTTTTAGAACACAATGAATTTTTAAAACTTCAGAAAATGTTCGTGTGATGACTAGATTTAAATTGGAGGGACGATTCATCTATGTATCTATCTGATAACATGTTGTATGTCATCTTTTCAAGAATTTGTTACTATGTGGTCCCTTTATTTAATAGGTTGATGGATTGAACAGAAAAGATGCAGCAGAGAAAGTCATGTCATTAGCAAGGGTAAGTGTATGAAAGCTTACTTTTTAAGAATTCCAATGTTTACATTAATTTAATGTAGTATTAGATGGCACCTTTTTCTTTCCTTTAAATATCTGTGAAATAAACTGGTTTTAAATGAAGGGACTTTCCTGATATCTTATGAAGTTGTGTGATTAGAGGTTTATTGACCTGAAGCCCCCCAGCTTTTATCTAATATTTAGTTTTAGCTCACAAGGACAAAATGTTAAGAGTGATCAGTTAAGACTGATTCCCCTAAAGAGACCTATTTGTCTGACAAGTGAGAGAATTCCTCTACAAGTGACAGAGCTGATATTTAGCATGTTTTATAAAAATGAGACAAAAGATGAATAAGCACTTTACCATGATGACGATGAAAATCAGTTTGACAAAGCTTTAACACGGTTGATTTGTACAGACTTAAATAGTGCTTAAATTTGAGGCATTTTCTTAAAAAGTGCTCAAGAATTTTGCCATTGTATGTCTGTAGGAACCCTGTTTAATTTGGTCCGCCAAAATTCAGGTTTTGCCTGATCATTTGTCATACACTAGTCCAGTAATTTTGTTAAGTGGGAACAATTGGATCTGTCTGTAAGTTGACATTAGCAATTACTCCCTCCTTTCATAAGCTAGCTTGATAGCTTCTTCAAAAGAAAGATCTGAAAGTCAATTTCTCAGCCAAGAATCTTGATTTGACATCTGCTATTAAATGCAAAGTCTTTATCTATGTTGGACTCTTGAAATTAATAAAGTGAGAGAATATTATTAATCGTGTTACTAATCTTGTTGATTAGTTGGCTGGTTGATATTGAACAATTGTGGTTTCTCATCGCTGTGGGTTTGATATTTACCAGGAACTTTCACCGGGAATTTTAGATTCTTTCATGTGAGGAAGCTATCCAGATAGCTTTCAGAAGGTCGTTGGTTTTACTCATATGCAAAATTGTGCCTTAAATAGCACAAAAGGGCACTTAAGGTCTTCCTCAACCACAAAACTGGAAAGTCTCCCAACAGTGTCTTTGTGGATTAGAACTTAATCAAAAAAAAGTACATGAATATAGATCATTGTGTTTATTTGAATAATTGTTTCAACTCGCGTGTCACCTGTCCATGTGAATAGATACGGAATATGTCGGTACACCAAACATTTTGAATGGATTTAGATCTAACAGCTCGATTTAATAATCCTATTCACATCGGTAGCATAGTGGAAGAGGCATTGGTCTTATATGACAGAGGTTATTGGTTCAAGCCCTTGTAGGTAAATATCTTCACAATTTTAATACAGGAACATTAACACCGCATTCTGTGCTCTTGTTCGTTTGATATCTTAGATATTTTGTGCACTGGAACCTTCCATGAAGTTCTACCCTTACATTATGTTTCAGGTTTCAAGTCAATATGGGCATGTTTAGCACGGAGGAAGGTAGTCTAGTACTGGTATAACTCTCCAGGAACGATGGTTAGGAAACTACCCGCCTATATGACTGAAATACTGATGGGAAAAGGCGTAAAATGAAACAAACAAACAAACAATATGGGCATTGATACTAGAGTTGAAATTAAAAAATTTATGTTTTACTACAAAAAATTTAGATTTAGGATGCCAAATCTACATTGGTGTTCATTTGTCAGGGTGAACATTATACATTTAACTGCATGAAGAATATTCATTAATTCTTGTATGAAACTTGACTGTTAAATAGTTATGTAGCAGAGATCATGATCCTCATTTCCGAAGCAGTCTTGCGGGTATTAATCACATTAAGTGATAGTTCTAGTTTTTAGCTCGACTATTCGCAGAATAATCAAGCTAATGCAGTCACCCATTTGTTGGCGTAGGTGTCCCTGTGGTTAAGTTTTTGTGTGCAAGCTGGTATCTCCATAACTACTGAAGGGAATGGATTGAAACTTCACACACTTGTTCTCTTTGATTATTTAACATGAATGGCACAAGTCCCATAACTCTGATTTGCTTTTTTGCATAATTATGCCCCTTTTTCTACTTAGAAATTCTTGGTTAAGTTTTTGCGTGCAAGCTGGTATCTCCATAACTACTGAAGGGAATGGCTTGAAACTTGAGACACTTGTTCTCTGTGATTATCTAACATGATTGGCACAAGTCCAATAAATCTGATGTGCTTTTTATGCCACCGCAGCATCTGCGATGCAGTGGCATATAGCGATTCACCTGTGTGTGTGTGTGTGTTTGTTTGTGTGTGTGTGTGTTATATAGATTATATAGTGAACTTAAAAAATCTTCTTGTGAAAAACCACTAGTCCAATTTCAACCAAACTTGGCAGGATTGATCCTTGGGTGAAGGCCTTCCAAAGTTGTTCAAAGAATTTCATTCCATGCAGAATTCTGGTTGCCATGGCAACTAAAAGGAATTATAAGAATAAATTTAAAAAATCTTCTTGTAAAGACCTAGAGCTTAGATATTTTGCATAAGGCATTGTCTTGTAGACCTCTACCAAGATTGTTCAAATTATAGCCCTGGGGTCCAAATGGGCCCCGCCCCTGGGGTCATTGATTTTCACTATATGTACATATAGTAAAAAATTAAAATACCTTCTTGTCTGAAGGTACCAGGCTTAGAGGTTTGATATTTGGTATGTGTTATTATCTATAGGTACTCTACCAAAGTTGTTCAAGTTTTGCCTCTAGTGTCAAAATTAGCCCTGCCCCGGGGGTCATAGGTTTTCCTCATATGTATATAGTAAAAACTTAAAAAATCATCTTCTCTAAATTGACAAAGGCTAGAGGTTAGATATTTTGCATGAAACATTGTGTAGTGAACCTCTAGCAAGATTGAACAAATTATAGCCCTGGGGTCAAAATTGGCCCCACCCCCGGGGGTCATTGATTTTCACTATGTACATATAGTAAAAAATTAAAAAATCTTATTGTCTGAAGGTACAAGGCTTAGAGCTTTGATATTTGGTATATGATATCATCTATAGGTACTCTACCAAAGTTGTTCAAATTTTGCCTCTAGTGTCAAAACTAGCCCTGCCCCGGGGTCATAGGTTTTCCTTACATGTATACAGTCAAACGTGTATTAAGCGACCGGGCAAGGGAAACACCAAAAACGGTCGCTTAATGAAACGGTCTCTTAAGACAGTCAGCATGATATAAAAGTCAAAATTTATAAATGACATCTTTTTTATTCGATGGAATTGTTTTTCAACTTCATTTTTATATAAATGTTGAATAATAAGTACGCTCCGATAATCTAAACGGATGCAAATGTACAAATAACGTTCTGATATTTATTGACAAAATTCAGTTTTGATCCATTACGTACATGTTTGACATTTTTTCCAGAATTTTTAATTTCTCCGTTATGTTTCCTTGTCTCCAACACGAAAAAACCCTATTAGTGAAGATGTTTCTGTTGTGCATTTTTGCATTTGAAATAAACAAACTACATCTATTTGTTACGATTAATTTAATGGCTGATCAAGTTCAAGTCAATTCAATGCAGTCTAAATGTCAACAAGCGAAGCGTATACACCATCTCAGTATGGCGGAGCGTTGCATTGTTTATCCGATATTATTGGATAATACAACGGTCACGCGTATATTTAACTTGATTTGCATACGCTAAAACGGTATGGGAAATAGAGTTTTTCACACGTTTATTGTTGTGTTTTGATTGCTGACACTTGTGACATAACGAGGTGGCGTTCTCTAAAAACACAATTACTTGACAGGTAAAAGTGGTCGTTTAATGAAAAGATTGATGTCAATTAGGTGACTAATTAGCAGTCGCTGGTCGCGTTGAGCAAAAGTCGCTTAATACATTAAAGATATAGAGAGAAAATGATCGGGGGGAATTTAAAGTGGTCGTTTAAGACAAAAGTCGCTTAATACACGTGGTCGCATGGGCAAGTTAGACTGTATAGTAAAAACTTTAAAAAGTCATCTTCTTGAATTGACAAAGGCTAGAGGTGAGACATTTTGCAGTAAACATTGTGTAGTGAACCTTTAGCAAGATTATTCAAATTAAAGCCCTGGGGTCAAAACAAAAAAAATGTGTTCCTACATTACTATTTTAGTGTTGTATTTATGCGGTGGCATTACATTTTTAGCTCACCTGTCACAAAGTGACAGGGTGAGCTTTTGTGATCGCTTTTCGTCCGGCGTCTGTCCGTCCGTCCGTCCGTAAACTTTTGCTTTAAATGACATCTCCTCATAAACCACTAAGCCAATTTCATCCAAACTTCACAGGAATGTTCCTTTGGTGGTCACCTTTAAAAATTGTTCAAAGAATTTAATTCCATGCAGAACTCTGGTTGCCATGGCAACCGAAAGAAAAAACTTTAAACATCTTCTTCTAAAAAACCCAGATAGCTAGAGCTAAGATATTTTGCATGAAACATCTTCTAGTGAGTGTCTACCAAGTTTGTTCAAATAAAAGCCCTGGGGTCAAAATTGGCCCCGCCCCAGGGGGTCATTGATTTTCCCAATATGCATATAGTAAAAACTTAAAAAATCTTCTTCAAAAAAACCCAAAGAGCTAGAGCTTAGATATTTGGCATGAAACATGTTCTAATGGATGTCTACCAAGTTTGTTCAAGTAAAAGCCCTGGTGTCAAAATTGGCCCCGCCCCAGGGGGTCATTGATTTTCCCTATATGCATATAGTAAAAACTTAAAAATTTTCTTTTCAAGAACCCAAAGAGCTAAAGCTAAGATATTTAGCATGAAACATCTTCTAATGGGTGTCTACCAAGTTTTTTCAAATTAAAGCCCTGGGGTCAAAATTGGCCCCGCCCCAGGGGGTCATTGTTTTTCCCTATATGCATATAGTAAAAACTTAAAAAAAATTCTTTTAAAAAACCCAAAGAGCTAGAGCTTAGATATTTGGTATGAAACATGTTCTAATGGATGTCTACCAAGTTTGTTCAAATAAAAGCCCTGGGGTCAAAATTGGCCCCGCCCCAGGGGGTCTTTGATTTTACCTATAGGCATATAGTAAAAACTTAAAAAATCTTCTTTTAAAGAACCCAAAGAGCTAGAGCTTAGATATTTGGTATGAAACATGTTCTAATGGATGTCTACCAAGTTTGTTCAAATAAAAGCCCTGGGGTCAAAATTGGCCCCGCCCCAGGGGGTCTTTGATTTTACCTATAGGCATATAGTAAAAACTTAAAAAAATTTCTTTTAAAAACCCAAAGAGCTAGAGCTAAGATATTTACCATGAAACATCTTCTTATGGGTGTCTACCAAGTTTGTTCAAATAAAGCCCTGGGGTCAAAATTGGCCCCTCCCCAGGGGGTCATTGATTTTCCCTATATGCATATAGTAAAAACTTAAAAAATCTTCTTTTAAAGAACCCAAAGTGCTAGAGCTAAGATATTTAGCATGAAACATGTTCTAATGGATGTCTACCAAGTTTGTTCAAATTAGAGCCCTGTGGTCAAAATTGGCCCCGCCCCGGGGGTCATTGATTTTCCTTATATGTGTATAGAAAAAACTTAAAAAATCTTCTTTGAAAAAAACCAAATAGCTAGAGTTTAGATACTAAGCATGAATCATCTTCTAGTGATTGTCTACCAAGTTTGTTCAAATAAAAGCCCTGGGGTCAAAATTGGCCCCGCCCCGGGGGTCATTCCTTTTCCTTATATGTGTTATACAAAAACTTTAAAAAATCTTCTTTGAAAAAACTCAAATAGCTAGAGTTTAGATATAAAGCACGAAGCATCTTCTAGTGACTGTCTACAAAGTTTGTTCAAATAAAAGCCCTGGGGTCAAAATTGGCCCCGCCCCGGCTGACATTGATTTTCCTTATATGTGTATAGCAAAAAATTAGAAGTCTTCTTTGAAAAAACCCGAATAGCTAGAGTTTAGATATTAAGCATGAAACATTTTCTAGTAAGTGTCTACAAAGATTGTTCAAATAAAAGCCGTTGGGTCAAAAATGGCCCTGCCCCAGGTGTGTCATTGTTTTTAACTATATGTGTAAAGAAAAAAACTTGACCAGCTAGACCTTGGATGTTAAGCATGAAATATCTTCTAATGGGTGTCTACCAAGTTAGTTCAAATAAAAGCCCTGGGGTTTAAACTGGCCCCGCTCCAGGGGCCTATATACAGGTGAGCGACTTCAGGGCCATCATGGCCCTCTTGTTTACAAATGCAATCTTGTTTACATAATTATGCCCCTTTAGACTTAGAAATTCTTGGTAAAGTTTTTGCGTGCAAGCTAGTATCTCCATAACTACTGAAGGGAATGGCTTGAAACTTCACACACTTGTTCTCTGTGATTATCTAACATGATCGGCACAAGTCCAATAACTCTGATTGCTTTTTTGCATAATTATGCCCCTTTTTCTACTTAGAAATTTCTGTGTTAAGCAAATATCTCCATAACTACTGAAGGGTTTGTGCCTTTTTTTGAACAATTTTTATGCATTTTATAATAATAAAGCAGTGATTAACTCAATAAAACATTTTAATAACAAGCCTTTGTACCTTTTTGAACAATTTTATGTTTTCATATAGGTAAGCATTATTATACTCAATGAAACACACTTGTGACAACATTTCGAATAGTCGAGCGTTACTGTCCTCCGACAGTTCTTGTTAATTGTTTTTATCACCTGTCCAACTGGGCAAGTAAGTAATGAATCCGTGCTTGCTGACAAAATTAGACTATGTCAAAAACAACAAAAAATATAATTTGACTACTATTTCACATAAAGTTTGGTGTTAAAATAATTTTCTTTTCTTTTATATTTAGGTGATGAACAAAGATAGAGAGCTTAAAGAAATGTGACGTTCGGGAGATGTTTGAATATTTTAAAGAGGAGGCAGAGAAAAGGAAAAACATGAGCAAGGAAGAAAAATTGGTGAGAACAGTTTAAAATATGTACTCAAAGGATAATAAGGGTATAGTTCTTGTGAAGACATTTTTATGTATTGATGATTTGTGAACAATTACATCATACAGCAAAGCACACTTTTTGTTGGTACATTTGATGGACCATTACTCTTTGGAGAGGTTTAAGTCTGTTTAGGTCAAGGTCATTAAGGCTATAAAGAGACTTCTCTACTTTTCCTCATGGTAAGGCCATGTTTCCTTAACTTCTCAAAACAACATTGGGGAGCATGTCTAGGAATAATAATATCTGTCATATGTTGCGGTTCAGACCGGAATATCTGTCCGAGGGGACCGCCCATTGGGCGGTAACGAGGCTTGCAGAGTTACTACTGGCAGGTTCCCTAGGGACGGATATTCCGATCCGAACCGCAAACATATGTCAGATATTTTTTCTTGCATATTTTGCCATATTATTTCATATTTATAATGGTTTACCTCAATATGATATATGTTCATGGAAATTAAAGTCATTTCATCCATAACTATTGCCTTACAATAGCGTATGAACTTACAACTTAAATAACAACTATGAAATGACGTCATCCTAAGCACATACTTTCCTTCTAAAACAACGTCAGTTTAACGTTGTTCATGCATAAAGTGCGCTAAAATGACGTTGTTTGGCATGCGACTCATCTGGCACCATCCATGCCAGATGAAATTTCCGGCATGGGTAAAACTCATGAAAAAGCCAATCTGCTATGCAAGAAAATATTTTGCTGACAATAAGGTGTAAATTCATGAACGGTTAGACCTTATAGGCAGGGCAGAAAAATTTGATTTTGATTTACTTGTCAGTTTCATCTGAATGGTTTCTTTACTTACCAGTATGATGTTTATAAAGTAAATTTTGAAAACTATTTCACTTGTCCTCACAGGTTTTGGGACAACTGTGACATTATGGACAATTTATTTTGCTGTCCTTGACTGTTAGCGGACATAAAAAGACAACTAAATAGTGTACGTTGGCATATTAACACAGTTGTTTGACACAATAAGACAATGTTAAGGCATTTAAACACAGTATTTTGACAAATAACATGGAACTGCAGTTTGATAAAATAAAGCTGTGCTTTTACAAGTCAACACCAAATTACCACAATAGAACACTTCTGTTTCAAATGATAAGACAGTCTTTTGACAAAACAGCTCCACAATTTGACCAAATAGCGCGACTAGTTGACATAATATGACACATTTCAGACAAGCCAAAACGACATTTTGAGATGATAACACTACTCTTTGAAAAAATTAAACACTGTTAACACAAACCAACATCACATTTTAAAGAGATAAGACTACTGTTACGCATAATAAGGCAATGTTTAGACAAGTCGACAAATTACAGTGGCATTACAACGCTTATATTTGACATGATAAGACGCTTTCAGGACAGGATAAAAAGAAATGTAATAACATGAGGCAGCTATGGCGTTCCATATACACCCCAATCAAAATTTGTTCAGTGTTATGTATTATTAATAACAGGAATTCATCCTCCTTTAGTCAACTAGTCCCGTGGTCAACTTGTCCCTAATCAACCTGTCCCATGGTCAACTCAGCCCTTATTTTTTGTGCCCCAACTTTAGTGGCGGGCATTTAAATTTACCCTTGTTCGTCCGTCCATCCGTCAATCAATCTGTACAAACCCAGAGGTACTTGTGTGACTTGTAGAACAATGGGTAACAGTAAATTCTTTTTGATCCTATTCATTCAGTCTCTAAATTGTGTGTCTTTTTTGCTCCCCTGTCCAAAGTGAAAAGGGTAAACTTTTGTGATCCCCCTTTTCGTCCGGTGTCCACCCTTTTCTGTTTGTCTGTAAATTTTAAATTTAAAATTTACATTTCCTCATAAACCATAAGCCAATTTTTAAACCAAAACTTCACAGGGAAAGTTTCCTTTTGGGAGTCACCTTTAAAAAAATTTTTCGAAGGGAAATTTCCCGACAACCAAAAAAAAAAACTTTAAAAATTTTTTCTTTAAAAAAAAACCCAAAGAGCTAAAGGGTTAGATATTTGGGGATGAAAAAATTTCTATGTGAGGGGGGGGTCACCAATTTTGTTTCAAAGGGGAAAAAAACCCCGGGTAAAAATTTGGCCCCGCCCCCGGGGTCATTTTATTTTCCCTACATGCAAATACAAATGTAGCCTGGGGTAACTTTCTCTTCACATTTAAAAAAATCACTCATTTGACGCTCATATACCTTGGCTCCCAAAAAAATAAATAAAAAAAAAATTTCAAAAAAAAATAAAAATTTTTTTTAAGTAGACTTAGATTTATAGCGTGCTATAACGCTTGCTCAATTTGACTGTCAAGTACAATAAACAATTGTTATTAGGACATTTATGAGCGCCAAAAGTGTGAAAAACATGCCTAGGTAAGCGTTTATTTGCTCTTTTGTTGTTTTACCTGTCGTCAAATTGTTTCCAAAATCTCAAATTCATATCATAACTGTGACATTGGCAACCAGTGGTGAGTATAAATAAACTAAAATTCACACACATCTTTGACATGTAAACCTCGCTGAATTAAATAACCCACATGCCCAAAGTCAATTTAAAATCCTGCACTGTAAATAGAGCGGCCATGACAGGAAGTAATTGGCGTCTGATTTACTAGGGGACACAACTAAAGCTGGACTGTATTACAGTGTTATTTACAGTCCAGCTTTAGTTGTGTCCCCTAGTTAATCCAACGTCATTACAGTAATGGCTAACTGTTAGTGTTTACACTACATTCATGATTTTTAATAATTTTCTTTCGAAAGTTTTTTCGTTTCTTTTAAATATAATTAGTATTATTGTGAATATAATACATGTTTACATCATTGAATGGCTTTAGAAAAAGATAATGTCGATATTCATTGAACAGTAAGTAAAAAAAAAATTAGCGTTATACATGATATGTGGTGGGTGGGGTAATGGGGTAATTTCGCAATGAGCGTTCTAATGAGAGCCTCGTTAGAACGCGGTGGTGAGACATTGGACCCCAACATGAGCGTTTTAATGAGACTGAAGTGTAGTAAAAACTTAAAAAATCTTCTTTTAAAGAACTCAAAGAACTAGAGCTAAGATATTTAGCATGAAACATGTTCTAAAGGATATCTACTAAGTTTGTTCAAATAAGAACCCTGGGGTCAAAATTGGCCCCGCCCCTGGGGTCATTGAGTTTCCGTATATGTGTAGAGCAAAAACTTAAAAAATCTTATTTGAAAAAAACCAAATAGCTAGAGTTTTGATACTAAGCATGAAACACCTAGTGAGTGTCTACCGAATTTGTTCAAATAAAAGCCCTAGGGTCAAAATTGGCCCTGCCCCGGGGGTCATTCATTTTCCTTATATGTGTATAACAAAAACTTAAAAAATCTTCTTTGAAAAAACTCAAATAGCTAGAGTTTAGATATTAAGCACGAAGCATCTTCTAGTGAGTGTCTACAAAGTTTGTGAAAAAAAAGGCCCTGGGGTCAAAATTGGCCGGCCTCGGGGGACATTGACTTTCCTTATATATGTATAGCAAAAACTTAAAAATCTTCTTTGAAAAAACCTGAATAGCTAGAGTTTAGATATTAAGCATGAGACAATTTATAGTAAGTGTCTACAAAGATCATTCAAGTAAAAGCCCTGGGGTCAAAACTGGCCCTGCCCCAGGTGTGTCATTGTTTTTAACTATATGTGTAAAGAAAAATCTTGAAAAAATCTTATTTTAAAAAACCTTTTAAAAATACTTTTTCCTTAAGATTTGTTTAAACTGTTTATTTGTTTCCTTTTAGAAAAAGTAAAAAAGTTGAGTATTGCCCCCACCCGGTGGTGGCTCTTGTTTAATGAACTGTCTTCAAATTTGAACACAACAATCTTTGACAATAGACTTTCAAGTTGATCAGACAGGTTTTGACTTTCACTTACAAATGACCTTGACCTTGAAGGTCATATAATTGAAATTTTTATATATATTTTTGCTGCCACTAGCTATAACTTTATTATTAGTTCCCTACCGGTTTACCGGAGGGGACTTTAGGTCTACCCTCCGTCCGTCTGTCTGTCCGTCAGTCCCTCCGTCCACAAAACTGGATCCCGCGATAACGCAAAAAGTACTGAAAATATTTTAATGAAACTTGATATATGGATAGATGGCAGTATGGAGATTAGGCACGTCTTTTTCTTTTCTTCCTATGCTGAAAATTCTGGTTTGCTATGGCAACAAATAGACTGAAAAATATGGCAAATTTTACACATAACCTGGATCCCGCAGATACCGCAAAAAGTACTGAAAAATATTTTTATGAAACTTGATATATGGATAGATGGCAGTATGGAGATTTATGCAAAATCTTTTTCTTTTTTTTCCTATGCTGAAAATTCTGGTTGCTATGGCAACAAATAGACTGAAAATATGGCAAATTTTACACATAACCTGGATCCAGTGATAACGCAAAAATTACTGAAAAATATTTTATGAAACTTGACATATTGGTAGATGGCAGTATGAAAATTATGCACATTCTTTTCTTATCTTCCTGTATTGAAAATTCTGGTTGCTATGATAACAAATGGACTGAATTTCAAGATTTCTGATTCTAGTTTTTTCAGTTTTTTCACTATAAGTTCTTTATTTCTTAAGGTATTTTCTTCAAACTTTAAAATATAAGTTGCTAGTCATCAACCACATCATATGTGACAAAGTTTACAACTCTAGCACAAAATGTATCAGAATTACCTCCCTGGAACTTAAAATTTTCATGAAAAAAACATTGTTTTTTTTAATAACTTCTTTTTTTCTGAACGTATCTACTTCAAACTTCATATAAATGTTTCTTATTATCACTCAACATTTGTGAGTGTTCAATACTCTAGCAAGACTATTTCCAGAATTATGCCCCTTTTGAACTTGACTTTTTATGAGAAATTGGTAATTTTCTTCAATTATGATAGGATTTTCTTCAAACTCCCACATCATAATAATATGACAATAATATGACAAGGTTTATAAATCTAGCATCCATATTTCCAGAATTATCTCCTCCTTAAACTTTTTATTTTTCCTATTCGTTCTTTGAACTTTCATTTACTTCAAATTCAAAATAAACATTCAATATTCATACCTTCATTACTAATTGTTCTTTGTTACACTCACATCATGTATGACATCGTTATCTCCTTTTTTAAAAATTTTGCTTTAAAAATGTTATATTTTGATAACAGGGATGTTTAAAAAATAACTTTAGAGTGTCCTTCAGTCTGTCTGTCTGTCTGTCTGTACATAAAAACTGTTCACTGTGATCACTTAAAATAGAAACATAAGTGAATGGCCAATGGCCCATCAGAATGTTGCTTGGGCTCTTACCGGTAGGGGACTTATGGATTGCTTGCAATACTATGATAATTGCTTGTTAATAAATAGATTAACTTCATATTTTAGACAAACATTCTTTAGGATAAAACCTTAATGTATATCAAACTCACCTGACCTGACCTTTGCTCATTATGACCTTGACCTTGAAGGTCAAATTATGGAATTTTCATTGATTTTTGTTATAATTGACTGTTACTTGGTAATTAATAAATGGATAATCTTCATACCTTGACAAAATAACCTTTTGGAGGAGACCTTCAAAAAAAAGAAAGAAAAAAGGTTAGAACTTGAGCTTTAAATGACTTTGACTGTCAAGTTCAAATTATTGACTTTGATTAAATTGTAATTATTTTGTTATTTATATAAGGATTTGATTTATACAATGTACTTGGACAAAAGCAGACTTGCTACCAAACAAACATGTTGTATATAATGGCTTTCAAGTACAAATTAATGAAATTCTCTTGTTTTTGGACACTTGTCACAAAGATACAAGGTGTGCTTTTGTGATTGTTATTTTGTGTACGACCATCTTATGTCGGTAATCTTTTATATTAAACAACATCTCTAAGCCAGTTTCATCTAAACTTCATAGGAATGTGTCTTGGGAGATCATCTTTAAAAGTTGTTCAAAGAATTGAATTCCATACAGAAGTCTGGTTGCATTATAACAGAATGAAAAAAAAAATCAAAAATCTTCTTAAACAAAAAACCAAAGAGCTAAAGCTTAGCTATTTAGCATATAACATGTTCTAGTTTTTGTTTACAAAGTTTATTTAGCTAGAAGTAGATATCACTCCTATGATTGTTCAAATTTATAGCTCTTTGGTAAAAAATTGGCCCCGCCGGGGTTGGGTGGGGGTGGGGGGGGGGGGTTGGGGTAGAGAGTCATTGATTTTCCTTACATGTATATTGTAAAAACAACAAAAAAATCTTCTATTATACTAGCATTGCCTAATGAACATCTTTAAGTCATGCCCTTTTGATCCAAATTGGTCCCACCTAATGAACAACTTTAGCATTTTAGAGTACTGACTTTCTACAAATCATTTGAGTGATATAGGACCCCTGATGGATTAGGGATGGAGATATTGTTTTGGTGTTGTCCGTCTGTCCTTCCGTCCCTCTATCCGTCTGTCTGAATTTCGTTTCCAAATAATTTTTGCAACTACTGGCTAGAATTCAACAAAACTTTAATGGAACCAGATATACCAAGAGGAAGTGCTGTCTGACCCTGCAACACAAGAGATATGGCCCTTGATGATGCATATAGAGCAATAATTGTTTCTGCTCTACTTCTCTGTAACTACTGGCTGGAATTCAACAAAACTTTAAGGGAACCAGATATACCAAGAGGAGGTGCTGTCTGACCCTGCAACACAAGAGATATGGCCCTTGATGATGCATATAGAGCAATAATTGTTTCTGCTCTACTTCTCTGTAACTACTGGCTGGAATTCAACGAAACTTTATTGGAACCGTCGATGCGCATATTGTTGTCTTGTTCTGGGCCAACCACTCAACACAAAGTTATGGCCTTTGATTAGTTATGCAGTTTGCATATAGAGCAATAATTGTTTACACGCTATTTCTCTGTAACTAGTGACAGGAATTCAATGAATTTTTATGGGAACCATCAAGGCCAAGACAAAATGCGCATATCATCAACTTGTTCCGGTCTGACCCTTCAACACAGAATTATGGTCCTTGATTAGTAATGCAGTAAGCATATAGAGCAATAATCATGTCCGAACTATTTCTCTTCATCAAGTGGAATTCAATTAAATTTTATAGGAAACATTAATACCAAGAGGAGATATGCACAATTTGTTGCCTTGTACAGACCAGACTTGTCATTACAGAGTAAAGACCCCTATTGATTTTGGGGTCACAAGGTCAAAGGTCAAGGTCACTATGACCTTATAACTGAAAACAGTTTCCGGAACATAACTTAAGTTCCATTTGTCCCACGGTGTTCAAACTTCATAGGATGATTTTCCATATTAGGTAGAAGACCCCTATTGATTTTGGGGTTACAAGGTCAAAGGTCAAGGTCACTATGACCTTAAAACTGAAAACAGTTTCCGGAGCATAACTTAAGTTCCATTTGGCCCACAGTGTTCAAACTTCATAGGATGGTTGTCCATATTGGGTAGAAGATCTTTTTTGATTTTGGGGTCACAAGGTCAAGGTTACTATGACCTTAAAACTGAAAACAGTTTCCGGAGCATAACTTAAGTTCCATTTGGCCCACAGTGTTCAAACTTCATAGGGTGATTGTCCATATTGGGTAGAAGACCCCTATTGATTTTGGGTCACAAGTTCAAAGGTCAAGGTCACTATTACCTTAAAACTGAAAACAGTTTGTGAAGCATAACTTAAGTTCAATTTGGCCCACAATATTCAAACTTCATAGGATGATTGTCCATATTAGGTAGAAGACTCCTATTGATTTTGGGGTCACAAGGTCAAAGTTCAAGGTCACTATGACCTTAAAACTGAAAACAGTTGTCGGAACATAACTTATGTTTCTTTTGGCCCACTGTATTTAAACTTCATAGTATGATTGTCCATTTTGGGTAGAAGACCCCTATTGATTTTGGGGTCACAAAGTAAAATGTCAAGGTCACTATTACCTTAGAACTGAAAACAGTTTCCGGGGCATAACTTAAGTTCCATTTGGACCACAATATTGAAACTTCAAAGGAGCTTTGTTTTGTGAAGGAGGTAATACTTTATTTAATTCCCATGTCTTACAAAAGCTTCATCTTTACTAACAAAAAATCACTTTCGGGCATATAATGCTCCGCCTAGCGGTGCTCTTGTTAACTGCTGTATTGATTTCAACAAAACTGTACGGGAAGTATCGATACAAAAAGACAATTTACATCTTATTGTCCTGTCAAGATAATTACTACCGGTATTTAACACATAGTTTTG
>NW_026862531.1:0-49181 GCF_026571515.1 Ruditapes philippinarum
GAATCATCGAAATAATTATTAAAGCATTATAGATAGCGGATATTTAATGAGTGCAATTTCAAAACTGGATTTATTGAACGAGTTAAATAAATTTATATTAAGCGAGCCTCTGGCGAGAATATTACTTAACTCAACGAGCTCAATTAATTTAGTAATGAACCTAGACGAATATAATATTCTATTTATAATATACTCAAAATAAAAAATTGATTACTTTTCATAGACGCGCACATAGTGTTACGCTAACATCTAGCGTGTCTGTACAACACGAATGACGTCAGCGCGGCGGTGCAATACCATTTTTTATGGTTACACAAATCCCCACAAGGATAAAACACGTGTTTGTCCCTTCTCAAGATGAACACAAATTCTGAACAATAAATTCTCTTTGCAATAAAACAATTTATTTAAAAGATGTCTCATTGCCTCGCGAATGAAATATAGATTATTTACGTAGTGTGACGTTTGGTGAAACAATGTAAAACAATCTCACACAAATGTCGACGAAGTGAGACACCTAAGCCGTTAATCATCAATTGCCATGCTTCAAATTATCCCCATTACAATGTATTTCAATTAAGCATTTCAACTTAGAGAGTATCCTCTGATGACTATCATGTTATTATATAAAATGGAAATTGTCTAGACGATGCTAACCTGATGTTCACTGCATATTATCTCAATTAGATACTCACCATTACCACTTTTATGATACGCAAAAGTCAAGTAAAATCACTAAAGCTAACCATTATACCATTTTTGTGTTTTGGTCCGTATAATTTGATATGAAAGTTTTTACACATGTTTATATAATCAAAATTAAGATCCACATAATAAGCTGTTTAGCTAAAATGTTATTCTAGCAAAAGCTCAAAGGTAACATTAACCCTAGCGATGTATAATAATTTGTTAATGTAATACAGCCACCAGAGCTTATCACTTGGCTAATTGTATCAGACTGAAATAACTGCAGGCTTTTATAAGCTGGAAAAATGTGTATTTTCTTAAATTATACATGTCACGATACACTTTAATGAGATATTGTTGAAATATCAACACACTATTTTGTTGTTGTACATTAAGTATAATACAGCAAAACACAGTAAACACAAACAACAGATTTTGTTGCTTCCCATTGTCTAATCCTATTTTCAATCAATTTGTAAAACAATTAAGTTGAGAATTGCTCGAGGCAATGAACTTAAAATGCAAATTGGACTGTTATCTTAAACTGTTTAGAATCAAAACAGTTTCCTTTACCCTATTTGAAATTAATGTCTTGAGTAAATTGCAACGTTTAGCATAACGATTCAGTGTAATTTGGGTTAAAAAATTTACATGTTTAACTTTATAGTTATTATGATGAAAAGGATATTTGCACACAATGCAGGTTTTTTCTGTCACTGATTATTTTTGTTGGCAAATATCATTGAATTATAAATATAATAGTGTAATATAATTTGTCTTTTAATGTAATATGATTTGTCTTTTAACATTTTGCATTATTCCTTTCAAGTATATAACTACATTTTTCCTACAATGTGACAAAACATGGTCCCTTTACTAATTTATCATACCAACAAGTAGAGAAAAACAGAATCACTAAAGAAAGCTTACCACAGCACAACTGAATGAACGGTAGTCGTAATTGCAAGTTACTGTCCACGATCCCTAGCATCGACTTAAAAAGAATTCAACATTTAAGATAAACATCCGCAGATGTGTACATGTGGCGGTCATCATGGAACATTCAATGTGGCAAGTTCATGTCATTAGATGAAAAGCGGCATATGATCCCCTAGAAATAAACTGCATGTGTCCTAAACGAGAAAACAATGCGCGTCTCAAAAAAGCTATGAAATAATGCGTTCAAACTTATGTATTTTAGATCCTGCATTAATACAAAATAAATTAAATCTGGCGTAACGCTCGTAAAGTCACTGCCTGCCAAAAGCATACTTTCTAGTAAGTCTACTTTAAGGACATTGTATTTATTAATGTTTATGTTGCTCTGTACTTGTACTTAATATTTTAAATGTAAGGACTTTGATCATAGATAATGTTAAAAGCAGAACATAAACATTGTATTTGTAACGAGTAATAAAGAAACGCATACAATTACAAACATGTTTATATTCAGAAACACATTTTGATTCATTATAAATTTTCTGTTTATCTAAAAGCATTAACTCTTATCACTCTAATGCTGCTTTAAATGTCTTTTGCAACGGAATATTGGAAGGAATGCATCCCGTACAAATTGCTCTCCGTTGTAAATCTTCTTAAAACTTCCAAAATGTATGGACGTTGTTGCACACGTAACTTCTAGCATGCACGATACAAAATATACACGTATATAGTCATAAAACTGTCGGTTTGAAATGTGCTTTTTTTCATTAAACTAAGTTGCTTCACAGATATGTCCTTGTCATGTGCTACAAGACAAACATTTATTGCTACAGACCTATATTTGAATAAAGTAATTCAAACGGCATTTGTTGTGTCGTGACCAAAATAATTACGTTTCCTTCTTCAACCATAATATGTATCAGCATTGCGCAAGTCGAAAACTGACATTTATCAGGAAGAAAAGTGAAACACTTCAATTACATATTTTTTGCATATATAAGGTTATCTAGTTCGTGTCAGTTGAAATTACATCAAACGTGCACCCCTTTGAGACGCTCCTTTCCCCAAGATAACTTAAATTTTGCACGCGTTATGAAAACACAAACCTGTACATGAAAATAAGAATATTAAGCATTTCGTTTTGTAAAGAAACAAATACACATGTCAGAAATATGTCTGAAAACGACAAAGGTAATTTAACCAACAGGACAAAGATATCAAATATCAATCCATATATAGAAAATGCACGAAAGTAATCATTCCTACAGCATTTGTTAGAATTTCTATTTATACCTTAATGCGTTAAGTTAATACCTCGTATTCCTAATAATTTCGAACATACTTATATTATACCTACATAGCTCATGTAAAAATGATACTCTCGAAAACTCAGTCAAACAATATTTTTTTAAGTATTGTTCATTGTATATTCTTTATCATTTATTTACGTGACTTATACAGACTGGCATATAAAATAACTAAAAGGTTAAAAGTCTAAGAAATTAAGGGATTATGCCATTGATACAAATATAACACAATTCCGACGATGCTAAATATCAACTTGTGTTTTCCTTCTATTCTGTATAATGTATTTCGCATTATAACCAGGAAAAAATATACACTTTTGCATCGCACGTTATGAAATAAAATTGAAAATTTAGAGACAATGCTATTGCGACATTCATATGCAGCGTTTAAGTTAGTCATTCTCCTTGAATACCATAAACGCCTAGAGCGTGCAATGTAACATGTTTCTATACTTTTGTATTATCTAGGTTCAATATAAGTTGATGCAAATGTTATTTTAACATCAGGCAATAATACCTTGAGGCATTTAATCCGACATAATAAAAATCTTCGACAAAGCAAGAACAAATCACAATTTTGTGTATAAAACAATTTCTGCTTAGATGGTAACTGAACAAGTTGGTAGTTTGAACATGCACCAAACCACTGCAAATTCACACAATTAAACAACATGCAAGGTTTACGCAAGCGTAAAGAATTGTGACAAGAGAGCTGTGGACTGCATACCTTGAGAAGGGCCGAATATATTTCTACCTTGACAAATGTCTATTTCTATCTGCGCAGTAGAAATCGTCAAGACACAGAACTATCATAACATCCGTACTAAAACTCGTTTAATTCTATGGCAGGGAAGGTATGCTTGTGGTACTTGTTAATTTCAAAATAGAACAAGATTGCAAATGAAATTGGTATATCACAATGTCACCGACATCACTTAAGTATGTCCCGATGAAACAATACATAAACTTTTAACCAGCAAATCATTATCAATAACTCCCTTAATTTGATCAAAAACATTAACCTAAAAAATGCAGGCATTTTTTAAAGTTACAAGCACTTCGCAGACAAAATGGTTCACTACGTCATCACGAGATTAACTATATCAATGTGCGTTACCTGTTAAATGCCAAATGTTCCGCAATATCTCCCTATACGACTATTACCGTTACTTATTGTTACTAACTTGTCATCCGTAACTTGATATGCTATGTACGGGTATGTTGTGTGATGCTCCATTGCACTTAACACCTGCCCATAAAATTTTTATATTTGTATAGTTATAAATTTTATATTTGTATAGTTATAAATTTTATATTTTGTAGTAATAGAGAACTTTAAGTCATACAATACTTACCTAGAATTGTACATATAACTATGACATACTTGTATGTTTATTCAAACCTATATACGTAACTTTCACTTCACATCTGCCCATATAAATTTATGGTTGTATTGTTATATATTTATAATTTGTTTATATATTTGTATAATAAATATCTTGGATATCTGCATATTTCATTTGTTGTTATTTGTATAATACATATCTTTGATACCTGCATATTTCATTTGTTGTTCCTTTGGTGTCAGTCTATTTAAATTCTACCTACAAGTAACTGTCGGCTGGGTAACGTTGATATTATCAACACCTTTTAAAATTTGCGGAATTACAAGTCTTTGTGGAGAAATTTATAATTACAAGTTTGTTATCTAGGACAGTCTGTAAGAGATGCCCAGGGCGTCGTGATATGACCACATAATGTATTAATATAGACGTTTATAAGGCGTTAGAACAGATTAAAAGTAGTATCAGTCCAACCTGAATCGAAAATATATGTACTTCTAAATACAAAATATGTTTTGTTTGTAAATCTGTCTTATATATGCTAAACATATCTAGCACCCTAGATAAACTAAAACCATCTTAACCTTTTCGGCCCTATATGACCAAAGTTTGTGCGCCGAAAAACCAAACCAAATCGAACAAACAAACAAATGGTATGAACAGATTATTGCTCTTCGCAAAGATCGAGTTGTTGTAAAAAGGTATAATTATTGATTTTAAACTTTAATAATTATACTTCTTCCTTTTTTATTGTTAAGTGTTGTCATTTAATAGCATTATGTTTCTGTTTAAATATTTTATCAACAAAACTTTATAAATTATTTGTCATGCAGTATTTGTATACCGTCTAAAGTGTTTTTTTATAGTGTTTTTGTTCGACAAATAAAATGACAACATAATTTAGCAGTGTAAACACTTTTGAAGCATGCAATTTGATTTCTTTATGTTCCAGTGTAAACACTTTCGATGCATGCAATTTGATTTCTTTATGTTCAATATTTGAATAATTCTTAATAGCATTTCATTTTTTTCATTCTCCCGAGACAGTTTTATTTCATAGTTCCATTGATCTGATTTTAAACGTACGCATTAACCTTTTATATTTAAGACTTTTTCTGTAGACATTTTAGCTTCTTATCCATATAGCAATTGTATTATAGAATTATATAAACTAAATGATAACATTGGTATATTTTAAATTTAGATTTACAAAATGACATTCCAAAATAGTGACAAGTACAAAAATGTCAAGGATATTTGACAATACAATTTTGAAAATATGATACACTAGATCAACAAGGAAAGGCGGCGTTCAATGAACGCAACCCTCGTACGACCCAGCAACAAGAACCAGTGGAAAGGAGCCCAGGCAGACCGCAAACAAAAACAGGGCATGACAATAAAATGATAAATAATTTGTAACTGATAAGGAATAAAAAAAACGACGAAAAAATGATTGAATAAAGGAAATAATTTGTAAATGATAAGGAATTCGCCACAAATACCAGCAGAAAGCCTTTATATGCAAAGACGCTTACGCCGATTTCACATAGGAGACCCTCACATATGTAATATGTATGCATTGTGAGTTTGTTGAAAAAAATCTCATGCGCAAACATGTCGATTTAGTTTCCATTACAGGATTGCAAGATATCTTTCGATTTTCCAATATGTATATCATCATCCTTCATGAAATCAATCAGCTCTTGCAAAACCTATCAATTAGCAGGCAACATAATGTAAATAGCGCAATAATTAGGTGTATCTTGCACATCGCTTAACATATCACAAACAAGTCTAGACGATGTCACACTTGGGTTTACTACAAGACTGAAAATAATGTTCCGTTAATACATAGCTAACAATTACGTAATATTGATTATTTTGCTGTTTTTTTTTTTGGTTTCTCGCTACTTTATTTGTAAATTGTCTTTATTGAACCATTTATTATTTTTTGTTTCAATGTTAACAAGAAGACAAATACTTTAAATAAAGATTGATGTAGTGTTTACATATATACAAAACACATAATGAGCGCATATTCTTACAATATTTGAAAAAAGAAAGACAATCACCAGCAGGAAATAAAACATAGGAAATAAATAAGATAATTGGAAACGGCCAGGGGCAGTGATTCAAGCCATTGACAAAAAAGTATCGGATCTGACCAACTTATACCAACAGGAATTAATTAGGCAAATATTTTTATGATAAACAAGATCAACAAGGAAAGGCGGCGTTCAATGAACGCAACCCCGTCACCACCCAGCAACAAGAACTAGTCGCAAGGCAATCCGACAACACAATATAAACACTAGGACTTGATGAACATGGACATTACTTTGGTTTTCTTTCTTTTTATCATTGTTTAAATTAAACCTTTATATTGTTTTCAGCGAAGTGCAACACTGATGAACTAAACATATCAATGGCCATACAATAACATTTTAGTCATAATTGTATATTTATTTTTATCAACTTTCCAGGGACTTTGTTGTATCAATTTTGTAATACAGGTGTACAGTGGTTAAACAATCGTGTGATTTGCTGTAAATAAATTATACACGCAATACACCCGTGGAGGAGGCATCACATTTTACGCCGAAAGTAGTTAGGTATTTGTATTTTGGCAAATCTCTCCCATTCTATCACCCAGTAATTTTGAAAGACATTTTGTAAATGTAAGTATTTTTAGTAAATATGTATGATAAAAAATTCCGAAAAATTTATTCTAGTAACAATTCTCCGTAGGGAGAAAAGACCAAGTCTTATGTCTTATGTTTCTCTATTTTATGTTATAAATGCATAGTTTATGTCTCTTATGATCAAGCTTATTAAATTGAACTCAAATAAATCATAGTATCATGTTTTCTGAGTCATCTCAGTATTTAAGAACTAGATATATTTATCTTAAAGGGCAGTTATCGTTTACAGGTCAATGATTTTTATTAGTTTAGACTTCTCTTTTAGCCGTATAATGGCAGCTTCTTCTATATTCAATTACAATGTCTCCTATTCAAATATTTAAAATTAATTAAATCATATGTGTAAGACATCTACACATGCACATTTTAACTGATTAAAGTGTTTAGCTGATTATGCTTTTATGCAATATTCTTTTATAATTGTTTTTGGGTCGTAATGTGATAATAAATAGCGTTGAAATTAATTTTACTTTCATATTTATTTTAATTTATTAATGTATTTCTTAAACCTTCTTTAGGGTGTTGAATTTAGGCTCACCATGTAGAAATACTAGACCATGCTACCTAAGAAGTAGAGTTTGAAAAAGCGCGCACAAATGTTGAATGCTGTTAACTTGGGTGTCGAAGTTAGGATATACGAAAAGATATTAAATTGTTACAAAAATTTATCATAAGGTGTCGAAATATGGGTACTTTACTCTATCATTATGTATAATATTCCTTATAAAACGCAAATTCTCATAAAATGCTGCTTGTTTTTTAAACAGAAACTATAATAAACCAGATCAACAATGAAAGGGGTCCGCCTGGGCTCCTTGCCACTGGTTATTGTTGCTGGATCGTATTGGGGTTGCGTTCATTGAACGCCGCCTTAGAATTGAGTACCGCTCAAGCCGATGCTAGGGGGCGTGAGGGATGTTGCACGTATTCATTATCCCTAGTGTACAGACTCAATTAAACCGAGTCTGCAATTCTCTTGTAATTTTGTTGTGATTAATGCTTCCGAGGGATCACTTTGTTTCAAGCTTTCTTTTTTCCTTGTTGATCTTGTTTATCATATTTTACATCCGTGTTATTTGTGCAGTGTGGCGGGTGTAAAAAGTCTCCCCGTACATTTCATCAATGATGTTTTATTTTCGATCCTTGAAGATCGTTAAAAACGACATTATTGTTGTGTGTACATGCGATGTTGTACCTTTACTTTCTTCTATTTGGTCTTTTTCAACTTGGGTGGTTCCAGTATTCCTACTTGAATACTGTATTATCAACATAAGAATATGTTGCCATCTTTTAAGCTCACAAGAGAGATAAGTGTGGGTAATTTTAGTGTGTCCAATTCGGCATCAAAGAAGAACTATTTGATCACGGCGGTTTGACAGAGATAGAGATGGTGACACATCAAGAGATGGGTTTATATCGTGAAGTTTATTAAAAACAGCATTGTCCCAATTTGCTTTCCGTTCAGTTGATACGAGTTTATTTATAGCCGGTCTAAAGTCACAAGCCGGTAACAATAAGTCAGTTTTTAGAAAATTTAATGATTGTTTAGCTAAAGCATCTACTTTTTCATTTCCTCGTATACCTACATGACTTTGAATTCAATATAATTTAACAGATTTTGTTTTTAGTATATCATGAAATCGTAAAAGAAGTTTCTTTATCATGTTATTGTCAGAATTGATTATTTTTAATGGATATTAAAACAGAAAGCGAGTCAGAAAATATCACAAATTTATCATGGGTATGTTGTGCTATGTATGACAATGCTAAATCGATAGCTTTTGCTTCAGCAGATAAAATTGATGCATTATCTGGTAACCTCATACTAGATGTAAAATTATTTTCAAAAACAGCCGCACCTACTTTGCAACCTTCTTTTGAACCGTCCGTATAAATATGTATAAAATTTTCATGTTCTTCCTTAATTGCTAGAAACTTCTCTTTGAGATATTCAGGTGAATTTGATGACTTTTTTATATTTGAAAGGTTAATATTTATTTTCGGGGAGTTATAAGTCCAAGGTGGAACATCCTCATCGTCATTTTGAAGGATACTGTCTGGATTAATTTTAAGTTTATCTAAATCATCTTTTAAACGAAGGCCTTATGGTTTAATTTCCTTTGGTTTGTTAACAAATTTTTCAGTATAACTTGGTTTGAAAATAATATTTTTAGCTGGATTTTTGCTATTACCGTATAAGTGGTTTTTTCTGCGGGCTCCAAATTCTGCGGTTTTTCCAAATTTTGGCATGTTTTTATTTCTGCGGACTTTATTTCTGCGGTACAGTCTTTGGACAAAACGTGATTAAAATTCTGCGACTCTTCTTATCAAAGTCTAAGTCACGTTACTCTTTTTTATTTGCATGTACACATTCGCATTTGTTTTTCTTTGTCACCACAATAATGTACAGTAATTACAAACAATTATATTGTTTGCTTGCAAACAAATATAATGCGCAACAATAAAAAGGTATGCTTCTTTTGATCAGCGTTAAATGACGTGTGAAAAATATACCCCAATTTAATATCGTAAATCAGATAAATCAGTATACGACGATTATTTAGCAGTATAAGGGTTGAAGTGGTTTGAATGATTTAGTGATAAACGAACCTTTAACGTATCGGCAAACACTATATATGTTGTTTAAATATCTTAATTCTTAAGTTAGCATAAATAACAAGTACATACTTACAAACACAGAATACATATTTAACAGACAGCAGTTTTATTCAACTTGAAAATAGCTAACCTTTATAATCCGTTAGTCGTTATTACTTTAGATGAAGCAGGTCATAATGCAGTACAAATATAGTACCAGATTAAAAAACAAAAACATGGAGAAATATTCTGCGGTTTTTATTTCTGCGGTACTGAAACAGACCGCAGAAAACGCAGAAATAAAGTCACCGCAGAAAAAACCACTTATACGGTAGGTGAAATTCTAGTTGCATATTGAAGATGAAGCAATGGTTTCCAAACTTCCGCATATAGACTTTCTACAGGTGAAGTGCGAAAAGCACCTAAAGCTAAACGTAAACCCTATTCATATTAATTTGATTGGCCCTGTTTAAGCTAAAGCTTAAATGCTCCGGGTCATGGCATTTCTTCAAATAATAGTTTAAAGATATTCTATGCTCAAATGTAATACAAGAAAATATTGACAATGGATACAGTCTCTTTACAAATATAAAATAAACGTGTTTTGCCTTCACACAAAGTAGATATGTTATGTTTTAAACTCTTCACACTATAGGTGGTCACAGTATAAATATAATGATAGTGTCATTAAAAAAACTTGTTTTCATAGAAAAGACCAACTTTACTTGGCCTATTACAGGATATGCAGCTTCCAAGCCATACATAGTTATCATTCTTTCATCCAAATAAGAATTTTTCAGTAAGAATTTCAATAAATTTCTATGACTCAAAGATGTGCATAGGATATCTGTTCATGATGAAAGGGAAACAACTCACGTTGGAATGTGTACATAATTATGTTATGCAATTTTTCCAAGGCTTGGAGTCATGACCTGTTGATAATGTGTAAATATCTTTCAGCTCTAGAATTCGCACTTCATATTGCATCATTGTAAGATCAGTTGTAGGTCATCAACCAGGAAAAAAATTAGGCCTAAAGAAACATTACGTTTGTTTCTCCTGTACCTTACTAACAAAGGTGAGTTTGTTTCTTTAGGGATTATTATTTCCTCTATTTTGTATGCCCTTTTTGTATTGAATTTTGTTAAGAATTGTAATTTTTTCATCTTTTATTTGTTGAATTGGATTTATACTTGGAGAAAGCAAGTTTCAATAAATTTTGGGACATACTGTTGAACCCGAGTTTTATGTGCATTATTGAATTTTGGCACCAGTTGAGCTGTTTTTGATATTTTTGAAACCATTGCACATACTTTCTTGTTTTTGATGTACAGAGACTTGATATTTGGAATGATGTACAGAGACTTGAAATTTGGACCAGGAATGTAATTTTTGATGCGAATTGAATTAAGATATCAACTGATTACTTTTGATATTATTATTTGATATTGTTTGGACAAGGGGTTTAATTTCTTATCCTGAATTGAATTTTGATATGAACTGGCCTACTTTTGATATCGCTTTACCTACTTTTTGTCTTTTATGTACATACTTGAAATTTGGACCAGGGGTGTAATTTTTGATGTTGAATTCAATTTTGATACAAGTTGACCTACTTAAGGTATAATTGACACCCTTTGACCTACTTTTTTATTTTGACATTTAGATTTTAAATTTGGACAAGGATGCCGAAACGAATTTTGATATAAACTGACCTACTTTTGATATAATGGCTGGGCATAAAGTGTTACCCTGTTCCGTCCTTCCGTCACCATCTGTTTCCGTTCATTATCTTAGTAACGAATGCACATATTCAACTCAAATTTGACAAATAGATATATCATGATAAAATACAGGTCAAGTTGTTTGAATTTGGTCATGGTCCGAGTTAAGCCCCTTAATGAAATTTTTAGTTTCCGTTCTTTTTCTCCCCAACGGTACTATACATTCAACTCAAATTTGACATATGGATACGTCAAAGGAATGCGCAGGTCAAGTTTGAATTTGGTCATGGTTCGATGATTTAAGGCAGAGTTATGCCCCTTTCACTTTGAAAAAAATATGAAATTTTCAGTTTCCGTTCATAATCTCCCCCCAACAGTTGTACACATTCAACTCAAATTTGACATATACATACATCTTGTTTGGTCGTGGTTCAATGATTGTAGACAAAGTTAACCCTCTTGAATGTTGGAAAAAATTTGAATTTTTAGTTTTAGCACTCATGTATGTAGTCATTATTTTGGCTACAAATATGCAATATGCAATTTACAAAAGGTTAACACTGAATAGTTTCAGTACTTTGAACGTTGGTCCGCCTGGGCTCCTTGCCACTGGTTCTTGTTGCTGGGTCGTATAGTGGTTGCGTTCATTGAACGCCGCCATTCCTTGTTGATCTTAATTACTGTATAGCGCATTATATCTGCGGTGTCAAATGTTGGCGTTTTTTAAAGTGTTTTGAATTGGCGGGGTCATAAATTGGCGCAAACGCTTTTAGACCGCCAAATTAAAACACTTGTTGGCATAAATATGGGGTCATGAATTAGCGATTACAAATAAAGAATAAAAAAATAAATAAAAATAACACCGGTCACGCAGTAGTTGACTGTCCTCGTTTATTTTACGGCATACGGTATACCTATGCTTGGTCACCTTTATCTTTACATCGTGCTAATTCTGAACGATTTTAATAAAAACATGAACTATTTTTGTTATTATTTGTATCGTGATTAGAGAGATGTTTCTCAAATGATGCTGTTGCAGATTTGACGAGCGAATGTGAGCTACGTACCACACCAAGTCGAAAACGTAATAGATCTGGCCAATATAACTCGTATTCGCCTGAAGTTAGGTTACGAATTGCAAAAACATGCCTAGAAATTGGACCTGCAAAAACCGCAAGGCAGTTTACAAACGAACTCGGATTTTGTGTAAATGAGAGTACAGTTCGAAATATGAAAAATGCTTACAATTCAAGTTCTAAAAAGGAACTTTTTCATGACGACAATGCCAAGAAGTCCCCGTGGTCGACTTACTGTTCTTCCGTCTGAGGTTGATGTTATGGTGCAGGATTACGTCAAAAGTCTTCGTGCAGCGGGAGGGGTTGTGAATACAAGTATTATTATCGCTGGGGCAACAGGGATAGCAAAACACAAATGCGAAAGTGCATTAAAAATCAATGGAGGAAATATTGAGTTAACAAAGGTAACTTTATAATTATTTTTCCCAATATATTTTTGAAAGTGTCGTGTATCTATGTATATATTTAAAATTTGCACGTTTTCCTTCTAAAATCCCTATAGCGTAGTGGTTAGTTATATCGCTTGTCATGCTTGAGAACGAAGTTCGATTCCTTGTTTGAGATTTTTTCCTTCTTTTTATTATTTTGATTTCTAGTATTAAATGTTAAGTTAAAACTCAGTTAGTAAATATATTGATAAATAAATATAAATGATGACATCGATACATCTGCTACTGTATTTAAAGAAGCGTGTTATTCCATGTTCAACTGTTTACATGTATATGTGTTAATATTTAGGACTTCTTTCGGTCTTTGACTAAAGTTTTTATGTATATTTGTTTGCAGGACTGGGCAAAGTCGATCATGAGGCGTATGGGCTTGGTTAAACGGAAAGCGACGAAGGGCGTTAAACATTTACCGGCCGATTTTGAGGAAATTAAGAAATCATACACCTCAAGAGTACAAAAGGTTGTGCACACATTTGATATTCCCGACTCCCTTATAATTAACTGGGATCAGACAGGTGTAAATATGGTACCGTGTGGTAACTGGACCATGGAAGAGAAAGGTATGCCCTATTATCTAAATTATTTAAAGCGTGAAAAATTGTTCACGGTCACCACAACTGATTGCTATATAATTACAGTTATCATTAGTTTTATTTCAAATTATGAAGTTTACTTAAATTCGATAATAAATGAACATAGAATAATAGAACATAGATAATAAATAAATAAATAAATCTATAAAATAAATAAATATTGCGTTTTAAAAAGAAACAAAATATCATGAATATCACATCTATTTATTTTTGTTTCACAGGATCCAAACAAGTTCCTGTGAAAGGCATGGATGACAAGCGCCAAATAACTTTACTGCTGGCTATTTCAAAGTCTGGATCTGTTCTCCCTCCTCAGGTCATTTATGCCGGTTTGACTGATCAGTGTCACCCGAAGTACACGTTCCCGGAGGGATGGGATATATTTCATTCTCCATCTCACTGGTCTACGGAAGAAACCATGTTAAGATATGTTGAGAAAGTAATTGTTCCTTACATCGATCATGTTCGGGAGGAAGATGCATGCACAATGGCTGGTCAAGGCTGTTTCTAAACTAGCCACAAAGCCCGACATCATTGCCGAGTCTTTCTCTAAGGCAGGACTATAAATTTCGTTAAGTAATTAAATGTACAAAGTGTAACATGATTCAATATCTGATTTTTATATGACATTTAGATTTGTTTCTCGTCGTGTGATCATCTTCGTAATAAATACAGTATATAGATATATAATTAAATGAGTTTAGTACCAAGACTTAAAAATAAACAAATTCTTTTCAGCTTACTTGTAATGTTTATTTTTATTACAAATAATCAAGGGAAATTACTCGGACAAACCAAAGCTATTTTACCATGAGTTGTCTACCTTTCAAAGAATAATGGCGATGATCTAAAATGGCGGTGCTTTAAATTGGCGGTGTTTTGAATTGGCGCTACTGACCCTGACCGCCAATATAGCCAAATATAAACCCCCGCTAAAATAAGTACTTATACAGTATCATATTTTGTATAAAAATGGTTTGTGTTTACTCAAAATGAAAAAAAAAAAAACGTTTGCAATCAAATTTAGAATTAAATATCTGAAATTTTGGCTGCATGCGGGGCATCTGTGGCGTGACGACACATTTCTAGTTTTTATATCCTTTGACCTTAAGTCATGTGTTGTTTGACATACATACTTTAAATTTTGACTAGGGGTGTACTTTCTGATGCTGAATTGAATTTTGATATCAACTGATCTTCTTTTCATATTTGTTTACAATGTTTGATCTATTTTTGTTTATCCCCCTCCCCCGGGTCTTATGTCCCCTTCCCCTGTGCCTTTTGACTTTATGGGCCTAATATTTAAATATTTATTTGTTTTCTTTGAGTTCCTTATCAGTTGCTGGTTATTTTGTTCTTAGTTAGTGGTTTGACTGCCCGTGCTCTGCCTTGTGCCCTGTCGAGTGTTTGTTTGGGGTCCTCCTGGGCTCCTTGCCACTGGCTCTTGTTATTGAGTCGGGTGGGGGCTGCGTTCATTGAACGTCACCTTTCCTTGTTGATCTTGTTTATCATATTCTATTGTCTTTTTTTGAGGTACAGTTATGT
The DNA here is from genome assembly GCF_026571515.1 of Ruditapes philippinarum. Lineage (NCBI taxonomy): Eukaryota > Metazoa > Mollusca > Bivalvia > Venerida > Veneridae > Ruditapes > Ruditapes philippinarum. The sequence goes on from NW_026862531.1 coordinate 14,970, forward strand.
TACCATACAGAATGTATAAAAAATTTGTTGTCCCAATTTGTAACCTTCAAACATCTACACCTTACATTAATTCTCTTGTAATTTTGTTGTGATTAATGCTTCCGAGGGATCACTTTGTTTCCAGATTTTTACATGTTTTGCATGTGACATTTTGTGTCCAGCATTCAGCACCGTCCATGAACAGGCTTAATCAAACCGAGCCTGCAACATTTTCAATTTTGTCGTATTCGGCATTCTTTAGGGATTCTTGTTTTCTCTATTTTATCGCCACATCAGCGTTGTTTGTGCCGTGTGGAGGCTGTAAAAAGTCGCCCCGTACATTCAATCAGAGATGTTATATTTCCGATCTTTAAAGATCGTTCAGCACGACATTATTGTTGTGCTTGTGGTAATTTAGTTCTTTCTATTCGGCGAATTTCTTGTTGGGTGGTTCAAGAATTCCTCATTCGAATACTGTTGAATCACCATTAGGATATGTGGCCTGATTTTTAAATTTGTCTTTTGACGTTATATCTGTGATATGCAGGCTTCATATCCCGCTTATCGCTTATCATGGTATGTCCCACTCCTTTCACCCTTATGTCCGCTCTAGGTTTATTTGAGTGTGTCGGGGCGGAACTAAATAAAATGGAATTTTGAAAGGGAATCTGAGGTTATGAAGCCTGCATATTAAGGTAAAACACATCATTAAATAAAAATTGAAAGAAAAACTTCTGAAAAATAATTCATATATCAGTTATATTACATGTATTAAGGTAATGGGCATTTAATGTATCACATTAACATTTAGGCCTACTGAATAGTAATAACAACACCCTTAAAGAACCCATTGATCAAAAGGATGCAACTTGACATGGCTTGTCATGACTCAATGTAAACCAATCGGTGTTTAAATTACATTGGTAGTTTTATGTTGCTCGAACGTTGATGTAATGATAGTGCCTGCTTATGGTTCACGTAAGCCTTTTCTTTCTCTTTTGGTGGGGAAATTATTTGTAAGTGCGTGCCAACTTTACACCAATTACACAAAAATGTCTTGACCGGTAAAATCCACGTTGTACCGCACGCTTGTCTTTCGTGGTCGTCCTTCAAGTCAAAGAGTATGTCCATTACTCTAGTGATTGTCAATGCCAATACCAATATCAATACCTAAAAGTTTCTCAAAATAATTGGAGAAAGCACCAATAAATGCATAAAATCTGAGTGCAATCAGAATTTGCTGTCGGGGGGGGGGGGGGGGGCGGGGAAAGGGGAGAGTCAGTGCAAAGTTCAATTTCGTCCCGTGTTTGAGTCGGACCCCATTAAGTCTCTCTAGCCTGTCCCAAATCTGTATCGTTTCCGAATCTCTTCGCGTTGATACGTGTAAATTGTCTAGCTTTCGGTATCAACAGGTCAGTTATTTTATTTCTGGTTAAGTTTTGGTTGAAATAAAACACGTGGGTTAAATTAACCAGAAAGTTACGCTGGTTAAATTTAAACAAAGTTTAACCTAAAAAATAACTTAACCATAGTGTTTAAAGCTAACCAATACTTTTACAATTGGGTGCTGATGTCAAGGAAATTTTCAATATGGTCTTCTTATCATAAAAAAATACGTTTAATTTTTTATCTTTTTGTTACCCTTAGACGTCGTAAAAGTCAAATACAATGCGGTGTATTTCTTAGAGTGTCTTCTTACAGACGTAAAGAAGACCGGTCGATATGGCAACAACAGTTTATCTTCGCCTCGTACAATTTGTTGTTGAGAAGATATTTTTGAACAAAAACTTGCACTAAATCTATTACAAAAAACTCAGACGGGATACATAAAAAAATATTTCAAAGAATGAATTCACACTAATACATATTGTCATTGATGAACCTATTTTATATGTTGTGACCGCCAGTATGGCTAGGTATCAATTATGTTGAATTGAAATGAATTTGTGTTTCGTGCAGACATATGCAATAAAATGCTATCTTAAAAGAAAATATATTAAAAGGAAATGATAGGTTGAACATTAAAAGGAAATGATAGTTGAATAAGGCTATTTTAAAAATATATAGCTAATAGATGGAGATAATATATTTTAATTTTTTAGTATTTACAAAACAAATCATACTTTATAGTCGGAAAATGAAGCTTTGTTTCCTAACTGAATTTTACTGATTATTATTGTATTATAAATGACTTTTGTTTAAATTTTGGACAGTATATTTTTTGTTTAATTAGATTTAAAATGATGAAACTGTATAATTAGCTGTATTGTATTTTTAAAGCTTGGTTTGAGTTTAAGTTGGACCGACACAGTATAGGTCATATTGCGACATACTAGCTTTACTAGGGGAGAAAGACGTCCTTGCAATAAATCAGCCACACCTTAGTTGAACCATCGAAATTCTTTTAAGCTACCTATACACCTTCACATGAAAGAATCTGATGTCGCTGTCGCTAATATAGCTTAAAACTTTGTTCCTTTATTAATAATTCAATAAACCATGTTGTCATATTCTCGAATCCTTTTTGTTTTCTAGCTCTTCTGAGCTAGCTCAGGTGAGGTTTTAGGATCGTTGAATGTCCGTCGTCCGTCCACAGTTGTTCGTTAACACTCTAGCGGTCACAGATTTGACACAAAAAATAGGGGGTCACCGACTCAGTTTTTCCGTACATGTGATTTTATTTCCAAACCCCTTACGTAAGTTTTGACCGCGACTTCATAGTGCAGCAAACGTTTTAAGCTTATCAGGAACATTATTTTAGTGTTTTACTTGACCTTGAATATATAATTATAAATAAAACACAATAGCAATAAACTTCAGTTCTATGACAAAGCGCTTATAATTGAACGCCGCCTTTCCTTGGTGATCTTGTTTATCATATTTTGAGGTTAAGCAAATTTTTATGTAAAATCTATGTACACTTATATTTCAGTACAACATATAATGTGTCACTTCAGCAAAATATCTAGGCTAAGTCAAAGTGCAATTTTATAAAATTTATTAGGCCTTTCTGTTTGTGACTCTTTTCCGTTGAATTATTCTGACAACAGTAATTATAACCCATTTTCTGGATCACTTACGTACTCCCGTTTTTTAATGTTCGTAAGAAAGTCCGTTTCCAGAAATCTTTTTTAGGCCATATAGAAACTGTTTTTTGCATAAATTGTGTTCTGTTTTAATAGCACAAGCATGGGGCAGGCGCTTGGTCAATGAGTACTTAACCGCTTCATTTGTAATTGAAATATAACTTTCCATTTCATTGAATCATATGCGTGGATCTTTGATGATATCCTGTAAAGCTTTTTCGTCATTTAATGCGTCGTGTGCTTTGTAACACTGAATGTATGTTCATACAAAATAGTATGTTTGTATAACTGCAATTTGGGCTTCTGTTTTCTGAGGAGAGGGAGAGTGTAAATAAATCCATAGACATTTTCACAAAAGATAGGTAAATATGTTTTACCTTCACTTATTAAATAGGTATTTCAAGAATGTGTTTGGAGTACTAAGCTGCTATAAGTGCTTAACTGCTGTCACTCAGGCTGTTTGGCATCACTGAAGCACAGATGATAAAATGATATGAATGTCATAACATGATGAACATCTTGCTGAATAAGACAATCCAGAAGCAATGTCATTTGTATATGAGTGCCAGTAAATCTTAAAAAAATACTTTCCTTAATTTAACACATAAGATTATAAGATATCATGATTACTAAGGAACGTGCATGACGATTTTAACAAACATATATGTTGGTCTGTTCCGTGAATTTGGCAATTATACTTAAAGATATATTATGTTCAAATTAGATATATACTGTTACACAGTTCCTTGGTAAAGGTCAGGTATATGTTTTTAGTCCCCTACCGGTTTACCGGAGGGGACTTTAGGTTTTTAGTCCCCTACCGGTTTACCGGAGGGGACTTTAGGTTTACCCTCCGTCCGTCTGTCCGTCCGTCTGTCCGTCTGTCTGTCAGTCCGTCCGTCCACAAAACTGGATCCCGCGATAACTTGAAAAGTACCGGAAATATTTTTATGAAACTTGATATATGGATAGATGGCAGTATGGAGATTATACACGTCTTTTTCTTTTCTTCCTATATTGAAAATTCTGGTTGCTATGGCAACAAATAGGCTGAAAATATGGCAAATTTTACACATAAACTGGATCCAGTGATAACGCAAAAAGTACTGGAAATATTTTTATGAAACTTAATATATGGATAGATGGCAGTATGGAGATTATGCACGTCTTTTTCTTTTCTTCCTATGTTGAAAATTCTGGTTGCTATGGCAACAAATAGACTGAAAATATGGCAATTTTTACACATAAACTGGATCCAGTGTTAACGCAAAAAGTAATAGAAATATTTTTATGAAACTTGTAATATGTGTAGATGACAGTCTTGAGATTATACACGTCTTTTTCTTTTCTTCCTATGTTGAAAATTCTGGTTGCTATGGCAACACATAGACTGAAAATATGGCAAATTTTACACATAAACTTGATCCAGTGATAACTCAAAAAGTACTGGAAATATTTTTATGAAACTTGACATATGGGCAGATGGCAGTCTTGAGATTATGCATGTCTTATCTGCTCTTCCTATTTTGAAAAAATATTGATTGCCTTGGCAACAAATAGGCTTAAAACATGGCAAATATAACAATATTTGTGATTAGTCAAAAAGAGCTGAAACTTTTTATGAAATTGCATCTTTAATTCCAGAGTTATCTCCTCTTTAAGAATTTTGCTTTTTAAAATGCTATATTTTGATAACAGGGATGTTTCAAATATTAACTTTAGAGTGTCCTTCAGTCCGTCTGTCTGTCTGTTCATAAAAACTTTTTCCTGTGATCACTTTTAAAGAACATTTCCAACAAATTTACCTAAAATAGAGAAAAATTTACACATTAGTGAATGGCCAATGGCCCTTCAGAATGCTGATGGGGTTCTATCCGGTAGGGGACTTATGGATTGCTTGCAATACTATGATAATTGCTTGTTTTACTAAAAATAGTATAATGTTATAAACTCTCAACATAACAACAACATGAAACAAATGGTAATTTAAAAGAAAAACTGGTTGTTTTTGTTGTTTTATTTCTTTTTTTATTTTTTGTTATGGCAAACTTCACCTGACTATTAATTGGAAATGCAGCTTCCCATAAATTGTTTGCGCATTCTATATAGACATATTCAGTAAGATATTAGTAAGATATAAGTGTTGCCAACTTGATACAACAACATCAGCAATGAAGATTTTTCATCTTTAATAAGCTTTCCCCTAGTACTCTTTGCAAAAGTCAATTATTACGATTTTCAAAGAACTCTGAACGTTTCTACAATCCTTATGCAACAAATGCACTCTTTAAATTTGTAATACTTTTATGATAAGCATTTACAAAAAATATGCCGTCCAAATTACCAAAGATGAAATTATATACTATTTCTTAATATCTGAGCGTGTTAAGTACTGCTTCTTAATAATGCCAAGCATCTTCTGAAAGGAAAACTGCGCATTAATAGTAAAGAGCACACCGTCCTACACTATGGGAAACAAGTGACGGAATGGCTTCTAAAGGGTTTCCTTCATATCCGAAACATCCCACAACTTACATAAAAGATACAAATACAAGATAACATTTTGAGCATATATTAAATCCAAGCCAATACTTTTTTATTCTAATACAACATGAAATAAGGGAAACACAATTATTACGTGTGGAGATAAAGATGACGTCACAAATCAGCTTATGTGTGACGTCATATTTGTAAGCAAACTAAATTGGTGAATATGACTTAATGAATGAATCTAATGGTAAAGTTACACATGAATTATAATTGTCATGTATTTCTGTGTCTTAATGAATAATTTTGAAATTATTTAAATGAGGTTTTGATTAGCACTCAGTTCATTTCAAACAACAGTTCATAAAAATGGGCTCTGAACGGCATATCACAATATGTCTGCAATAAAAGTATATACATAATAAGATGAGCCTTACATAGTTTTAAGGTAAAAGTTTTAGTCTTGCTTCTGACTAAATGAAGCTTTGTATTTTTTATAAAAAAAAAAAACGTAATAAAATATTTTCATCTTTAATTAAACCAGTATCTAAAACTAAAAAGCGCATAATAATGTGCATAGAGCACAGTTAATAATGATATTTCAATGCAGTGATTTTAAACAGAAGAAAATAAAAGAAAATTAACAAGTACTTGGTAACACACTTATCCCCTCAGCAAAGCGTCATTTAGTTTAAATTATGCAGTGTAGGAGGTCATTATTCACCATATTGAACAACATTGCTTCTGAATTACTTATACAACACAATGATATCTCATAATTATGTTAAGTATCATAGTTGACTCCAAAGTTTACATGTTTTTAGATCAGACTGGATTGCTTGACTATGCAAAAGTGTCTCCAGGTCATCAGACCACACTTTCAGCAAAGACACTTGTCATGTCATTACAATGTCTGCAAGAATATCTTAACAGAAATCATAATTATTGTAAAGACTTTATGTACTATTCAGTTGTGTATATTCCCAAATACCTCTGCAAGACTTGTGCCAGTGTCTACTTCATTATTCTCATTGATATCCAATTATATTATTTAGTGAATAAAGATAAGATTTAAAAGTAAGTCAAACTATTAACTTTGCAATTCTCACTTTATATTGGAAATTTCAGCTAAACATTGAAGACATTTTGCTAGCATTAGGCAATATTACTTATATTTACTTTCCTGTCTACACAGATATTTTTTTATCTTTCGTAACATCTTATCTGACTGGGATAAAAACAAATATGATGTGGATAGGGTTGCATTAACGCGGATCTTTTTACAGGTCGGGAAAGCGGTCCTTTCAATTAATTATGGTAAAATAGTATTGTAGTGTAAAAGAGGATACAAAACTTGATGTAAACTCATCTTTGAGGGAGGGAAACCGCATGACTTTGCATTTCCAATGGGAAACTGCTCGTATTTTGCCGTTGCTTTAACAAAACAAAAGAAAACCCAGTTAAGACACCCATCAATACTAAATACACATAGTTTATTTCAGAAAACGTCTATATGCTTTGCATTGAATTGTCAAATTGCTGAAAAAATGAAGCACTGCTTTACACTTGTAGTTATTTTTTGCTGTGTATTTAAATTTATAAAATACAATACCTTTGAACTATTTTCAAAAACATGAACACTTACCTATTGTAAGCTTTATGTTTATGTCGTAGACATTTTCATGCTTACGACCTGTTTGCACATGTTTGACAATGCCAAAAACGCTTGTTATCCCATGGTTCTTTTTATTCACTGTTTTCTAGACATATAGGACTCCCACGGGCAAAACATGACGTCAAACCTTCTGATAACGTCCCAAGTTCAACAGTCCCTTGCCGGAATTCTTTTTTACGGTATAAGATCTAAACTACCGTAATTTGTTAACGCACCACATCCTTTAGTGTAATCTTATTCTAGTCCTTATCTTTGCCTTTTGTTTTAAACTTACGATTCGTTGTGAAACGCACCCCTGATTTATTAGTTTAAACCAGAAAAGAAAACTATTGTCAATTTTACAGACAAATAATTGATAAAGTTGAGGCGATATCATAATTACATTGAATATTGTTATAAAAATAATGCTTTTCAATAAAACTTAAAATGGACTAGCATTTTATCTTATATGTTCAAGATATTAAGGTTTAATAAATTAATGTCAGCCAACTAGATGTGTGACGGAATTTTGAAATACAAGTTTAACAAATGCGAGAAATGAGCTTACAAAAGCTAAATATGTTCATTTTGTTTCAAATAATGCTTAAGGATTTCATATTAAATGCATATTGTAGTAAGGAGATTAACTGGTCTATAAATTATATCATTCTCCTCATCTATTGATTAATTATGTCAACGTTTATAAAGGACTTATAAAACACTGTTATTTAAATCATGTATTTATTGCAATGTATTGTGCAGCTATTATTTGTCAAAACAGTTTGTGTCCCATTGTTAAAGCTGTTTAATTTATACTTTTTATAAGAACAAAACATTACGCGCCCCAGCAATAGACCAACCAAGTAAACTAGTAACAAAATCAATTTCAATTATTATAAACCTTGTAAACAAAATAATGTTTAAAATGCTTTAATTCATTTCATCTATCGTTTAATTGCAATATTTTCGCTGGAGCAGCTAATAAAAGAGTGCACTTTTTTAGTTTAAGCACCTTTGTCATATTTTGTTATTTGTTGAATGATTTAAGTATGTTGTTTCACGTCTAAATGTGATAACTGCAGACAATTGTAATTTTCATGTGGTGTTTGTGATTGTTCATCTAGTGATATAATTATTTGTACAAATAAAACATATCCAAATTTAACCAACCTTCAACTATTTTGTTGTGTAACTTTGATAAATTGTAAACACCTATGGTGATGATTTAATGTAAATCCGTAAAGTGAAATTATCAAAAAAGGCAAATCGGTTAGGGATAAATATGTGTCTGAGGTATTTGTTAATTGTATATGAAAGAAAAGGACATAAACAACATATAACAATTTGTTTTATTGAGATTACCATGACACACGGCTCTGTCTGATATCCATTTATGTAAGAAAATAAGTAATATAGACATAATGGTTCCAATATTTAAACAGAAAAATTCTTTTGTCACACAAACAATCCTAAATAGCATAAAAAGCTACTCCATTGTTTGATGCAAAACATTCAATGACAGTAAATTTGACTTGACATTTACTGCAATTTGTTTACATAATTGAATATACTTTGTTATTTCTATGTATTGAAATCCACAGTAACTCAATTATATTAAACATAACATTTCAAACGCCAATCAGATTGTATGGTTCTTTGTTGAAATATTAAGAAAGTAACAAAAATAAACCCGAGGACATGTCATTAAAGATGTTAAATTGAGCAAGCAAAACATAACACACTGCAAGCACAGAAGAAACAATTGTTTGCATACTTGATATATTCATTTTGACCTGCAGTTATCATATCGGTTTTGAGATAATTCAATTGTTTTTGAGTATTTTTGTTTCTGAAGGAAAACAAACTTGATAAGTACATACCGATGAACAACCCTTTCAAGCGTTCGGATATTCTAATAATAATGGAACTACACATAATTGACGTAAACTCAAACATACTAATGTAGCAAGTCATTGACACGTGAAAAACTTTAAGCAGAAATTAAGTCAAGAGTAACATAATTATTTCAACTGTTCAAAACCAAATATGCAGGCTTCATAACCTGTGATTCCCTTTCAAATTTTCATTTTCGGGGCGAGGGAGTTGGACTTACACTTTCCAGTGTAATATAGAGTGTAGTGTAGTATATGTCTGGAATATTATTGAATTACGTACTAACATCTGAAAGTATGTCAAATTTATACTTTCACTTTTATATTAAACTAATAATAAGGTAACACAACATTTGAAGAACAAAACACAATGACCTGATGTCTAGAAAATCTCTCGGTACAAACGTTTTAGAACTGATGGAAAAAAACGTAAATTTAAATTCTAAATATTTTAATATACGATACAAAAATCTAGAAACAAAGTGATAAAACATAATAACATGCATATTTTAAATTGCGTCAATCGCTAATGTAGCTTTTATGTTTCTATATTAATAATTCAATAAATCATGCTGTCATGTTCTTGAATCTTATTTGTGTATTAGATAGAGACCCTCTCTAGATATATTAAAATAATATTTGTCTAGACATTTGTCTTTTATTGTGAAAGATAAATAAGTTTTATTTGACAAATTGTTTAAACTTTATCTTTTTTATTTTGACTGTGTGGAAAATATGAGAAACCGAATGTTATTTCTAGGAATGTTTTTCTTTTATAAATTAATCATCATGTTTTGATATATCATATTGTTTTTGCCTTCGCCGTCTGTCCGTCCGTACACGATAAGCTTGTCCGGCCATCACAGCACAAACTACTGGTGGGATTTCAACCAAACTTTTCATAAGTGATCATTACCATCCTTAGTTGTGAACACCGCCGGCAAGTTCTGCTTCGCTGCACAAATCGGCTGCCAGAGCTAAAGATAGAAAAATAATGTTCGGTCTTCACAGGTAAAACTACTCGTGAGATTTCAACCAATTGTCACAGGAGTAATCAGTACCATCCCTTGTTGATAACGTCGCTTCACAGAATGGCCGCCACAACTAAAATTAGAACAATCTTGTCCGGCTTTCACAGAAAGATTTCAACCACACATCACAGGAGTAATCGGTACTATCTTAAGTTGTGCATATCGCCAGCACATTCCACTTCGCTGCACTGAATGGCCACAAGAGCTATAAAAAGAAAAAATCTTGTATAGCTTTCACAAGTCAAGCTGCTGGTGACATTTTAATGAAAACTGCACAGGAGTGTTCAGTACCGTTTCTAGTTGTGCATGTCACATCATGATCCGCTTTGCTGCACAAAAACGTCATCAGAGCTACAAATAGAAAAATATTGTCTGACTTCCACAGATCAAGCTACTTGTGGGATTTCAATGAAACTTGAGTGATCATTACCGTCCCTAGTTATGCATATCGCGGCATGTTCTGCTTCGCTGCAGAAAATGGCTGCAATAGCTATCAAAAATAGGAAAATACTGTTCTGCTATGACAGGTCAAACTGCTGGCGGGATTTCCACCTAAATTTACAGGAGTGATCACAGCCATACACAGTATTTGGAGACACATTCTAGTTTCCATCATATTTATTCTTCTCTTCTTTGTTTTCAACTGGCCTTTTTCGTTTCTTTTTCAGTTATGCACTTTTTAATTTAAAATTCGTTCTTTTTGTTAACATGATTTCTTTGTTTAACCAACGTCAAAAAAAAAGATTATTAACCGTGAGTACGGTTCAACATTGCATTGTTATGTATTCAATTCTAAATGCCGTAACTTTGCGATTGATCTTACGTCCAATGCTACATCTTGCATTTTATATGGTATGTAAGTTAAATGACCATTGTTGTTAAAATGTCATTGGTCTAGGACAACTGTATGAAACAAAATAGTTTTCTTTAGATGGTCGGTTACAAAGAACGTGCTGTGACTCAAAAAAGGTTATGTACCCTGTGAAACCTTTAAACAAACATAGTTGTTGCTTTATGATAATATATATAAATTAGATACTAAAATCATATTTTGACTACATATAAATGCAGAGGAGAAAATTTATCTTAATAAATAAATAGAAAATTTGTCAAAAATGCACTTTGTCGAAAATAAGTTGTGCATGTATACGAAAAGCATATACATAGTTACTCTCAGCATGTCGAAACATACACAGTTACTCTCAGCATGTCGATAAACATAATGGTTTTATAATAATAAATTTGACGTCATAATTTGATGACATCAGGAAGTAGATTACCATCTATATACCTAATATGGGTCTCTACGTCAAATATGAGCATTATTAAAAACATTTGCTATGGAATTTTTTTGCCATTTTGCAGGAAATTTAAGATATTTGTTTTTATTAAACTTGGATAAACTTATAGTGTCATCTAAATCACCCCATTCTCTTAAATTTAGACACAACATTTCGAACGTTTTTTCCATAGCAATTAAAAGTTTTGCACCATAGTTGTTGTGCTATTGGTATACCGAAAACAACGACTCTGAGGCTTTTAAGAGACGAAACATTCTTGATAACAATATTTGTGATCATGGAAACAATTCTGAAATATTTAAATAAAGCAAATACGACCAGCAATTGTCTTTTTTTTTCTAACAGTCCTTTTCAATAATCCTTGTATGTTTCGGCCTTTCATACAAAACAAACAGATCTCCTCTATTTTCTTTTGATATGATTTTGCCTTATTACGTTGGCAACCTTCCAAACGCACAAATTCAAATATAATAAATAACTGCTGAACTAATACTGTGAAGCAGTTATTAAAATTGTTATAGGATAGAGAAGAGATGTATTAAACCTAAAAATATCTGAAATATCGATATCATATAAAATATAAATCTTATAATTAGATTGGCAAACTTCTTTACGGAAATATGCCACAATTTCCCGAAATGTACAACACATTTTGTCCTCCGAATGTAAAAATGATATGGAAAGTATAAAACATATATAGGAACAAAGTGTTGGTTGAAAAAGTCGCTTTTTTGCGTTTTCTAAATTATCTTTGTTATTGTCTAAACTAACATATTATTCTAAACATTGTTTTATGAATTCTGAACATTGTTTTATGAAAAAGTGCATGATAGTGGGTCAATTACTTTCAAAATTTCAACAGGTAGGTGTAAATTGATTTATGCATAATTATGAAGTTACTAGTTTGTTTGTTTGTTTTTTTATTTTACGCCTTTTCCCAACAGTATTTCAGTCATATAAACTACCAAAGCATCTCCCGGGGATCGAACCCACGCCAGAGAGGTAACTGGATTAGATGAAGTTACTAGAAACCTTCATTATCAAAATATAAATTATGCGTTGCATGTTAATAGCTAAGCGTTAAAGATCCTGAATGTTGTAATTGAGGTTGTATACCACACTTTAGTGTAATTATATGTATGTTTATAATGCTTATAAAACAATTTTCAAACATCGAATAATATGTAAAATATTTACTGCATTTCTCAAATTGTGTAAATTTCTTAAATGTATTATTCAAAAGATAGGAACTTAACTATTCACTGAAAATACTTATGTTAATTATATTACATTAGTTCTTAATTTGTAGTTATTGATTAGCATGTTTTGTTAGTCACCTTTTGTGAGCCTCGTATGATTACCCGGTATATCATTTATTGTAAATTCCTCATATTTGCATGTATACATGTATTTAGAGAAATAAAGATTATTATGTTATGTTATTATTATTATTATGTACATATTATATGTAATCATTAAAACATATGCATTTATTTCTTATTGCAAAATTTGACTTAGATTATATAGAAAATAATTATTTTATTACCTCTCCTTATTTACATGGAATGTTAAATTCGGCAATATCTTTATAAATAATGCTTTTTTGAATATACAAACTTGATAAATCTTAATTTTAGCATCATATTTTTGACATAAGACCATAAAAATGTGTTACAGGATCTTTAACCTATTGAAATATTGCAAGAAATGGCCACTGTTGGCATAATCATGTATCTTTATAACATTATAATTATACTTATTTTAATCAAAATATTAACAGGTTACGTTAACGTAATATATAGGTTCGTAATTATCGCACGAATTAGTTGTTACACTTCTTACTTAATCCGTTTATTAATATATTTATTGAAAGAAATATTTGATGGCAGAATGCCACCATAAAACCGCAAAGCGTCAATTTATTTCCTTATAAGGAATTTACCGGTTATTAGCCGTTTGCCCTTCTCATTAACATTTGGTATATTTTCCGGTTTGTTTGTTAGTTTCATTTTACGCCTTTTCCCAACAGTATTTCAGTCATAAAGGCGGGTAGTTTCCTAACCATTGTTCCTGCAGAGTGTCACCAGTACTAGACTATCTTCCTCCGTGCGTAACTACCAAAGCATCTCCCGGGGACCAAACCCACGCCAGAGAGGTAACTAGAGTCGAAGACTTCTAATTCAGAAGCACGGAGGAAGGTAGTCTAGTACTGGTGTAACTCTCCAGGGACGATGGTTAGGAAACTACCCGCCTATATGACTGAAATACTGTTGGGAAACGAACAAACAAAGATATCATGGAAAAAACCAAATGTTAATGAGAAGGGCAAATCTGTTTAATACAACACTTACAATGCATGTAAAAGATAATATGTCTAAAACATTTCCAACTATGTGTAATTAAATACTATTCTTCACGTATTTTAGATCCAATATTTGTTCTACGTTATGTCCATGCGTACAGTTATTTGGTTTTGAAATTTGATATATTTTATAACTGCCATGTCTGTTTTACATTCAATTTTCGGACATCATTGACCTAGGATATTTTATATATAATGCAACTCGTTAATAAATGTAACACATTTTAATTTATTTCTATTATATTTCCGATAAATTCTCCTTCGTGTTGTTGGGCAAAGAATCTTCTCGGAAAACATATACTCAACTCTCTTAAAATGCAATCGTTATAAAAATGTATCGTAATCTAGTTTATTTCTATGTTGTAAATGTCTATGTTGAAAAACCCTTGTTCAAGTCAGATGTCGACTTACTGATTTTATTTTCTACTTCCGTAACACATGTAAATGACATTCAAACGTCAATGCTCGCTAAAGTAATGATTGACATGTTATATAACGCTTACATTATAGTTTTCCTGAGATTAAATTGTATTAAGGTCATAATAGCAGAGCTTTCCGATATTGTCTTTGGGTTTTTAATTTAAATTAGATACTCTATTTTGTATGTATTTGCATATGTTGCACATATTCATATCTTCACTTCTTCGAAAGATTGGTATTGCAAAAAACTAATAAATACAGAAAAAAATAAAAACTATAAATACATCGAGAAAATGACTTGTGAACATAAGACTATAAAATGACCTAGATATAGACAATGTTCGATATGGCAGAAAATTATGTAGATCAGTATATATTGGGCACGATATGGCCAGTTGTGTCTTGACGTGCCGTAAAAATCCAAACAAACAAAGATCAGTATATAATTGCGGATTCGAGAAAATAATTATTATGTACTTCCGAAAACGGTAATATATTCGTTTCTTGATTTGTTTTTTCATGCCATATTCTAAGAATTGAGGAAATATCGGCTAATAGAAATTCAATATTCCTAGAAATATTTTACATATTGATGTGTGCTTCCTAATTGTAACTTGAGAACCAATACTACTTATTAGACACAACATTTCAAGTAGATCTGGCTTTATTTTTCTCAACTTCGAAATTAATGTAGAAATATATTTACATAGGTATTGTTTATCGCGGGCTGAAACTTAATGCGTAGAAAGGTGGCATGATGGATGTTGCAAGAGCAATTGACATAAGTAATCATGATCTAAAGACCTTATTCTGCAAAGTTCACCACGAATTTTATGAGAAATTTTTTTTTTACAGAATACATTTAAGACTCTCTGCTTACTAACCCAAATGTACGTACACGTGAACGTTGTTCAGAATACATTTATCACAAATTATTGAAATAAAACTTGTCATTGCTTAAATACAGATTATCGTCTAATAGATGTGCATACACTTGATTGGTTTGCAAGGGTCATCTATTGATATAAAAAGTGAAAATTATCATTTGAAAATTGTTATAAAATATTGCTTGGAAAACAAGTTTGATGAAGTTTTAATTAATTGTAGTATGAATATTTAAATAATGAAAAATTTTATATACTAGAACATATTATTATCTGTTGTAATCTCGCATCATGTACCTCACAATGCTAACAAAATCCACATTTTATTCTCTCTTGATGGTGCCTTATTGTTATACTGTCTGATACAAGATACTATCAACTTTATTATTTTTTATTACATACCTTCCATTATAGGCCAATTCACTTTGTATTTATGCTGATCTTTTGTAAGCACAAATGATTTCTGTCAGTATATATCATACATTACACACATTGATAGCGTATTAACTTATGTGCATGTTAGTTGGCATTTATACAACATTATTTTTTAGAAATGATGTCACAGCATTACGACAAAATATTCTGAGTACTTGCTGAACAGTAGCAGTTTAAAGTACTTGTTAAATGGGAGATCTCAAATGCATACAAGAATAATCCTTTGTCAAACATACGTTAATGCACGATTTACAATAATTCATGTAAACATGTTTGCATAATATTCAATAACATATGTAAACATGAATTCTTTTTGGAATATCACAAACTAATATAGCCCTTAAATTTCATAATCAGTGCAGAATTCATTTTACCGCGCAAAATCGATATGTCTTGGAATCTCATAATTGAATCAATTTGGGAAACAAGACAAACACTAAATACTATTTTATTAAATTAATATCAAGGTCATGACAATATTTGTATTTTGTGTTATATAGCATCCTTTTCATAAAACTCAATAAACTATGTTCTGTTCATAAAATGCGTCATGTTCATCCTATGAAATATATATTGTTGTCTGGACATTTGTTGTTTTGTTACAAATACGTGATGTTTGATTAATGCTTAAATACCATTATTGAAGAAAGAGATGTCGAAAGCATTGTTATTTATCGACATTTGTGTTTACTGTTCACCTAGGTTGCAGACAGCGTATATATATTACCGTCGTGTTGATAAAAAGAAATCATGCAAAATGATGATCAATTGCTGATTATAATTTTGTCAAGAAATATAGCAAAACATCTCAAAGACAAACATACACGTAAAAATAAATAAACAGGTGTTCAATTCAGTAGAGATGTATATGCTCATATATGTGCAGTATAATGTCAATTGAAAGAATGCATTAATTTACAGGACATATACCTATATCTTATTTTTATATTTCAAGCTATTTTCTTTGTCTGTCGCGTAATTGTAATAAATAGCCATTCAATGAATATAACGTTGAATGATGCATTGAACCTTAGTCTTTAAATCTATAATCTTGCAATCATACATATTTTGTTTTCCCATTTAAAAATTGGAGCATACTATAATGGGGCCAGTCTCCCTGTACGTACGTTACTTGACCTTTAACACATTATGTAAATTTTATTTACTATAATATCAAAGCAATAAGATATGTATTGTATAATTTATATATAGCTAAAAATTACGAGTTCGTGTCAATATTATTGTTTTTGCAATACTGAGCAAAGTATTCAAAAACAAGTGATAGGCATATGAAATAAACGATGAAAAAATATGAGTCAATCATCACAATATATACTTATTTTATACAGTCATGAGTTTTTTTCTATTTGAGGATTCCGTAATATATTTTATAACGAAACATAGAAATCGTAGATGTATTTTTAATATTTGAATATTGCATGTGACAATTATTACAGTTGTCAGTTGTGTTAAACATAAATGGAATTTGGGTGTACGGATATACTAAAACTTTACATAAATGTGGACATAAATAAAGTAAAATTTCCCCCAAAAGCCGGTTAAGTGGTACGACGGACTTACCGCGTCCAATTATGGTTATCTAATTATGTTATATTGAAAACAAAATTATTCGGTAAATGTCACCATAATCTCCTCTATGTTATACAGCATATTCTTAAAATAACCATTTTTGAAAGAAGCTGTATTATAATGTTATAAAATATTAATGTATGTCACCAAGGGAACAAATTGAATGAATCCGTATTAAATAACATAATCATATAAACAAATTAATTTATCTCCCTTAGACATTTTATAGTCTAAAGCTTGTGCATTCTAAAATGATACCGAGTTTATTAATTTGCACAAAGCTGAACCTTTCCTTGAACATGTGAACGTGAAGTCTAAAATGTTCAAATAAGAACATAAAAATATTACAGAGGAGAAAACACCAAAGAAGGATAAAAACATTAAAATTTTGTACTTTAATAAACATGAGTTTAATGTAACATCATATATATGTAATCCGTTAACAAAAAATGTAATCCGTATGTAATTTATATACATATATAAATAGAAACACGCAATTTTATAAACAGAAAAGTCTATAAATAAAAACACGCAATTCTATAAATAGAAACACGCAAGAAAATTCTATAAATAGATACACGTGGTGGTGACAAGTAGTGGTGGTGGTGACACATTGTGGTGACACGTGGCGATGACATGTGTTGGTGGTGACACGTGGTGGTGGTGACACGTTGTGGTGGTGGTGACAGTGACACGTGGTGGTTGCACGTGGCGGTGACATGTGGTGGTGGTGACACGTGGTATTGACACGTGGTGGTGACATGTGGTGGTGTCACGTGGTATCATGTGGTGGTGTCACGTGGTCTTCTAAAAAACCCAAAGAGCTAGACCTTAGATATTTGGCATGAAACATCTTCTAGTGAGTGTCTACCAAGTTTGTTCAAATAAAAGCTCTGGTGTCAAAATTGGCCCCGCCCCAGGGGGTCATTGATTTTCCCTATATGTATATAGTAAAAACCTAAAAAATCTTCCTTTAAAGAACCCAAAAGAGCTAGAGCTAAGATATTTAGCATGAAACATGTTCTAATGGGTGTCTACCAAGTTTGTTCAAATAAAAGCCCTAGGGTCAAAATTGGCCCCGCCCCAGGGGGTAATTGCTTTTCCGTATATGAATATAGTAAAAACCTTAAAAATCTTCTTTTAAAGAACCCAAAGAGCTAGAGCTAAGATATTTAGCATGAAACATGTTCTAATGGATGTCTACCAAGTTTGTTCAAATAAGAGCCCTGGGGTCAAAGTTGGCCCCGCCCCGGGGGACATTGATTTTCCTTATATGTGTATAGCAAAAACTTAAAAATCTTCTTTAAAAAAACCCGAATAGCTATAGTTTAGATATTAAGCATGAAACATCTGCTAGTAAGTGTCTACAAAGATTGTTCAAATAAAAGCCCTGGGGTCAAAACTGGCCCTGCCCCAGGGTGTCATTGTTTTTAAATATATGTGTAAAGAAAAAAACTTAAAAAATCTTCTTTTAAACAAGAGCCGGTTGAACCGGGTGATGCTCCCCGAATAGGTTTTGGACACAGGAAGGTATACCTCTTGTAGTGTCAGAGTTATATCACAGAAAAAGTTCAAAGTGTGAAAATAACCCAAATGTTGTGCACGACACATTGTCTCAATAATTATGGTGATCATTTTTGTGAAATAGTTGTAAAATCCAACTTCAAATAACGAAGTTATGGGCCGGACCTGATTCTGCTGCAAGGTCATGCTGTGACCTTGACCTTAAAGGTAGCAACCCAAATATTGCATGCGACACGTCGTTTCAATATGGTGATCATCTCTGTGAAATAGTTGTTAAATCCGACTTCAAGTAATGAAGTTATGGGCTAGACACGATTTTGCTGCAAGGTCATGCCGTGACCTTGACCTTCAAGGTGGCGACCCAAATGTTGCGCGTGACACATTGTCTTATTATGGTGATCATTTCTGTGAAATAGTTGTAAAATCCAACTTCAAATAATGAAGTTATGTGCCGGACACGATTTTGCTGCAAGGTCATGCTGTGACGTTAACCTTAAAGGTAGCAACCCAACTATTGCATGCGACACGTCGTCTCAATATGGTGGTCATCTCTGTGAAATAGTTGTTAAATCCGACTTCAAGTAATGAAGTTATGGGCTAGACACGATTTTGCTGCAAGGTCATGCCGTGACCTTGACCTTTAAGGTGGCGACCCAAATGTTGCGCGTGACACATTGTCTTATTATGGTGATCATTTCTGTGAAATAGTTGTAAAATCCGACTTCAAATAATGAAGTTATGTGCCGGACACGATTTTGCTGCAAGGTCATGCTGTGACCTTGACCTTCAAGGTAGCAACAAAAATGTTGCGCACGACAGGTCATCTCAATACGGTGATCATTTCTGTGAAATAGTTTTAAAATCTGACTTCAAATAACAAAGTTATGGGCCGGACACAAATTTGCTGCAAGGTCATGCTGTGACCTTGACCTTCAAGGTAGCGACCCAAATGCTGTGCATGACACGTCATCTCAATATGATGATCATTTCTGTGAAATATTTTTAAAAATCGGACTTCAAAAATGAAGTTATGGGCCGGACACAATTTTACTGCAAGGTCATGTTGTGACCTTGACCTTCAAGGAAGTGACCCAAATGTTGCGCGCGACACGTCGTCTCAATATGGTGATCATTTCTGTGTAATACTTTTAAAATCCGACTTCAAAAAACAAAGTTATGGGCCGGACACGATTTTGCTGCAAGGTCATGCTATGACCTTGACCTTCAAGGTAGCGAGCCAAATGTTGCGCGCGACACGTCGACTCAATATGGTGATCATTTCTGTGAAATAGTTTTAAAATTGGACTTCAAATAACAAAGTTATGGGCCAGACACAATTTTGCTGCAAGGTCATGCTGTGACCTTGACCTTCAAGGAAGTGACCCAAATGTTGCGCAAGACACGTCGTCTCAATATGGTGATCATTTCTGTGAAAAACATTTAAAAACCGACTTCAATTAACGAAGTTATGGACCGGACACGATTTTGCTGCAAGGTCATGCTGTGACCTTGACCTTCAAGGACGTGACCCAAATGATGTGCGCGACACTTCGTCTCAATATGTTGATCATTTCTGTGAAAAAGTTTTAAAATCAAACTTCAAATAACAAAGTTATTGGCCGGACACGATTTTGATGCAAGGTTATGCTGTGACCTTGACCTTCAAGGTAGCGACCCAAATGTTGCGCGTGACACGTCGTCTTAATATGGTGGTCATTTCTGTGAAATATTTTTAAAATCCGACTTCAAATAATTAAGTTATGGACCGGACACGATTTTGCTGCAAGGTCATGCTGTGACCTTGACCTTCAAGGTAGCGAGCCAAATGTTACGCGCGACACGTCGTCTCAATATGGTGATCATTTCAATGAAATAATTTTAAAATACGACTTCAAATAACAAAGTTATGGACCGGACACGAATTCGGGACGTACGTACGGAGAGACGGACAACCCGACGACTATATGCTCCCCCGAAATTTTTCGGGGAGCATAAAAACCCAACGAGCTAGACCTTAGATGTTTAGCATGAAACATTTTCATATGGGTGTCTACCAAGTTTGTTCAAATAAAAGCCCTGGGGTTTAAACTGGCCCCGCTCTGGGGGCCTATATACAGGTGAGCGACTTCAGGGTCATCATGGCCCTCTTGTTTATAATTGAAATGTTTTCATGCTATAAAGAAATATTGACTTTCATGAAAGTGTATAAATAAAACTGTAAAGATCATCTAATATATAGCTAAAATTCGTAAATCACTTCAGGATTTTCCGAGCTTCATTCCAAATGTCAAACAAATTCAACCTTTAGAAAATTTCGAGGATCTTACAGAAACACAGGTGAAGAGCCTTATTTGTGAACTAAATACGAAATCGTGTGAGCTGGACTTAATACCCACACATATATTAAAGTCACATCTAGATGAGCTTCTGCCAACCATTACCAAACTGGTCAATCTATCTCTGTCTAAAGGCGTATTTCCAACACACTGGAAACAGGCGATCGTTAGACCCCCTCTTAAGAAGTCTGGTTTAGAATTACAATTGTCAAACTACAGGCCTGTCAGTAACTTATCGTTTCTTTCAAAATTGATAGAAAAGGCTGCGCTCTTCAGACTAAATAACCATGTCGATACCCATAATTTGTTACCCAAAAACCAATCAGCATACAGGCGTCATCATTCATGTGAGACTGCTTTACTCAGACTTGTCAATGATCTTCTAGACGGTATGGAGAAGCAAGAGGTCACAGCTCTAATTGCAATAGATCTAAGTGCAGCTTTCGACACCGTTGACCACAACATTCTACTCGACGTGTTACACAGTCAGTACGGTGTCAATGGTACCGTGTTAGCTTGGGTGGACTCGTACTGTTAATTCTACTGAATCGATTCTACGATTGCTGGAATGCAGTGTACCTCAGGGGAGCTGTCTTGGTCCGTGGCTCTATCTCACATATGCGGGAACCCTATTTGATGTGATACCACCATCCATATCTGTGTACGGCTTTGCTGATGACCACATTGCTAGTCAACGCTTTCGACCAACTTCAATGACCAATGAACTTGACGCTATAAAGCAACTTGAAGACAGTGCTGTAATCATCAATGACTGGATGAATGCCAATAAACTCAAAATGAACACCACTAAGACAGAATTCATTATGTTTGGTAGTAAAGCCCAACTTGGTAAATGTTCAATTAAAGAAATTGATATCGCCGGTGATAAAGTTCAAAATGTCAGTGTCATAAGATACTTAGGTGCCTACTTAGACGAGGGCCTAAGATTCTCAACACATGTTAAGACCAAGTGTAGCACTGCTATGTTAAATTATTTGAGAATAAAGAGCATTCGCAAATATCTGACTCAGGACGCCACAAAAATCCTAGCATTGTCGCTTGTAATCTCACATTTGGATTTTTGCAACGCTATATTGTTTGGCATTTCAGAAAGTGAGTTACAGAAATTACAGCGTATCCAGAATACGTGCGCAAAACTTGTTTTGCAACGCGGAAAATATGATACATGTAGTTCCAAAGACTCTTTGTTGGAACTGCATTGGTTACCAATTAAAGCTAGGATCAATTTTAAAATACTATGTACAATGTATAACTGTTTTATGGGCAATGCTCCGGTTTATCTAACAGAACTGTTACACAAGCCTGTCATAAAAAGACCAAATCTCAGATCTGTTGATAATATGGATTATTGTTTTGCTGTCCCCTTTAACGAAAGGAAAACATTTAACGACAGAAGTTTTAGTACCGTTGGTCCAACTCTCTGGAATAAATTGCCTCTGTATATAAGACAGTCTTCGACTTTGGACATGTTCAAGAAAAATGTCAAAACCTACTATTTTTAGATATTTTTACGCATCGTATTAAGATTGTGACTGGGCTGTAAACTGATAGAGATGTGGAAATGTGTTTGAAATTTTACTGAAATAACCATTAATTTTTATTTTCTTTTAAATTATTTTTTATTGATATTTTTTATAACTATTCTTTCTTTTTTTTTTAAAGTTTTTAATACTTTATATTTTACACGGCTGATATCTTTAACATATTTTTTGTAGTTCATTTGCCATGCATATGTGTTGTTTTTTTATCTATATGTACATACTTTTATTATCCTTTAGTACAACGCCATTGAATATGTATATAGAAATAGGCGTTTAATTAAATAGAACAGTTTCAGTTTCTAATATACCAAATGACTGTTATCATGTTTATTACAATTAGGTAGCCAACACTTGTAAAATTCCTGGGGCACCAATCATGGCCCTGATAAAGATCCAGCCAAAGGGACAAGTGTGTCTCACAGGAACGTCCTACATTATCATGTTAATTTCTTGTTTTGCTCAATATTGAACATTGGCTCAAATAACGATATTCTCCTATACGTTTAAGTAAATATTATGTTATGTGAGTGTCTTTTGTAAACATAAGAGTAAGCATCTCATATAATGTTTTTTTTCATAACGTTTTAAGGATGTTTTTTTCTTACATATTATGTATGACATGAATCGATAACCTAAACATTCAAGTAAACTATAAATTAGTTTCATGTTACTCAATATCATATGCATATGGATATTGAGAGCTTACAAGTCTTTGTGTGCGAATATACTTTTCAAATGTTTTTGAAATTCGATCCTTGTAATATTGTGGCACTAAAATTGACTGGAATATATCTACCTTAAAGCAATTTTATACTTGTTGATTCTGTATCCCTTAAACAAATATATCAGCATTAATAACTTATAATCTTTCTTAATAAGATCACCAACCTTATGTCAGTTCTTAAAGGCACCAAAGGTCAGGATATACTAGAAGTGGCAGAAAAATCAGTCAACAAAGCATTTGTGCCAGGTACGATTTAGAATTTACCACACACTGCATGCTTTGCCAAAAACCTTATAACGATGATATATATATTACCTGTATTAATATAAACGTTTTCTGCATTTTTATAAGCAACCCCCCTGCCCCCCCCCCCCTGTTTACAACTGATTTATGTGTATAAAGTTATATATCTGATGCCAAAATAATTGTTTGGATTTAAAAAAAAGAATACTTTCAAAATGCTTGTATGAAATAATCAAAGCACAGAAGGCGCTGAATTTGTTTGGGTCTCAGAATGTCAAAAAGGTGAAGGTTGTGTGATTATAAACCAATTTGTTTTTGTATAGTGCCACCAATGCTTTCCAGTGTTTTAACTGTAGTAAATTGGCTATACGACTAATTGCAACACTGATATTCAATTCAATGTTTTTTTGACTTAAACAATTTAAAAAAATGAGTTGACCTTAACTGGAATTTGAACTTCAGACCTCTCGATTCATGAGCGAGGTTCCTAAACCCCTCGGCCAAGGTGAAGTTATATGTAAGCGGCCTGAAGAAAACCATTTCATTCTAAATTAGGGTTTGTAACTTTTATTATTTCGACGCTAAACCTGTTGTTCAACACAGATGTAAATAATCATGTACTATAAGCATGTATATCTATAAAGAATCAAACAATATAAGAAATCTTCGACCATTCAGGAACTATTTTGCTTGACAATTAATGCGCTGTCATTTGACAATCTTAACGCTGTGATATCCCCTGAATTTTTCGTCGTTAGTGTACATATAAAGGGAAGTAACCGCTTCAAAAAGCAGACTACTTTTGGCATTTGCAATTAACAGCATCAAAGTCTGAAATTTCGCTACCATTATTTGTTAATTTCTTGTTTTGCACAATATTGAACATTGGCTCAAATTACGATATTCTCCTATACGTTTAAGTAAATATTATGTTATGTGAGTGTCTTTTGTATACATAAGAGTAAGCATCTCATATAATGTTTTTTTTCATAACGTTTTAAGAATGTTTTTTTCTTACATATTATGTATGACATGAATCGATAACCTAAACATTCAAGTAAACTATAAATTAGTTTCATGTTACTCAATATCATATGCATATGGATATTGAGAGCTTACAAGTCTTTGTGTGCGAATATACTTTTCAAATGTTTTTGAAATTCGATCCTTGTAATATTGTGGCACTAAAATTGACTGGAATATATCTACCTTAAAGCAATTTTATACTTGTTGATTCTGTATCCCTTAAACAAATATATCAGCATTAATAACTTATAATCTTTCTTAATAGGATCACCAACCTTATGTCAGGTTCTTAAAGGCACCAAAGGTCAGGATATACTAGAAGTGGCAGAAAAATCAGTCAACAAAGCATTTGTGCCAGGTACGATTTAGAATTTACCACACTGCATTCTTTGCCAAATACCTTATAACGATGATATATATATTACCTGTATTAATATAAACGTTTTCTGCATTTTTATAAGCAACCCCCCTGCCCCCCCCCCCCTGTTTACAACTGATTTATGTGTATAAAGTTATATATCTGATGCCAAATAATTGATTGGATTTAAAAAAAAGAATACTTTCAAAATGCTTGTATGAAATAATCAAAGCACAGAAGGCGCTGAATTTGTTTGGGTCTCAGAATGTCAAAAAGGTGAAGGTTGTGTGATTATAAACCAATTTGTTTTTGTATAGTGCCACCAATGCTTTCCAGTGTTTTAACTGTAGTAAACTGGCTATAAGACTAATTGCAACACTGATATTCAATTCAATGCTTTTTTGATTTAAACAATTTAAAAAAATGAGTTGACCTTAACTGGGATTTGAACTCCAGACCTCTCGATTCATGAGCGAGGTTCCTAAACCCCTCGGCCAAGGTGAAGTTATATGTAAGCGGCCTGAAGAAAACCATTTCATTCTAAATTAGGGTTTGTAACTTTTATTATTTCGACGCTAAACCTGTTGTTCAACACAGATGTAAATAATCATGTACTATAAGCATGTATATCTATAAAGAATCAAACAATATAAGAAATCTTCGACCATTCAGGAACTATTTTGCTTGACAATTAATGCGCTGTCATTTGACAATCTTAACGCTGTGATATCCCCTGAATTTTTCGTCGTTAGTGTACATATAAAGGGAAGTAACCGCTTCAAAAAGCAGACTACTTTTGGCATTTGCAATTAACAGCATCAAAGTCTAAAATTTCGCTACCATTATTTGTTTGGTCTGACGACCCAAACAAATAAAAATGGCAATAAACTGCCTTATTAAAGCTAGTGGCGCATGCACAAAGTTATTGATAAACAGATAAAACCCTATTTAAAATAGCAAAATAATATTTTGTTCCCGAACATTTTATTCTTTTTACGTACATTTTTCATGTGTATTAAATAATAGAGACATTCTCTTACAACTTTTTCGGGAATCAGCAATAAAATAATGGAACCAATATAATTTTACTGTTGATAAATTTTATAAAATATTTCATAAGATATAGATTTATACCCTTTAACAACATGTTATTTTATTAGAATCCTGTAAGACAGTAGACCTCAGAAATATAGACGTGTTTGGTCTATCCTTTGAAGATCTCCATAGCGCACATTGCAGAAAAAATTACTCCAGACTCTGTTTCAACAAAGGTTTGTTATCTTTAATTGAATGCAATTACATCCATTTGTGCATGCATAATTCTTTGATTCACTTTGTATCGGATAAGAAATAAATAGGTGTCCTTCCAGTCAATACGCTTAACTAATTTCTTTGGACGTGTAAACGTTATCGTTATGGATCTGATTAGATAATGTCTTTCGAAACCATGCTTGCAGAAATTATAGCAAGAAACCTATCAATTCACTTCCGTAAGCTTCTATTGTATGGTTTAAATATACTCTCGAACTATTTTAGCTACACTTTTCGAAAATGACCCTCAAATCAGGCTCCGGCGTTGGTAATTTTTCCTGCGTGTTCTGAAACCTATATAAGCTATTCATATAAAACTTGGTAAACTTTTATTATATTGTTATAAGAGGGTGCCATTTCAAAATGGCTGCTAACCGTGTCTGCAGAATAATGCCCACTTTTCTTTGTCGAACTTTATAAATCTGAGATAAACTAGCATCGAATACCAGCTAGCCGTTAACTTATTATAACATTTAGTATATTTTTTATTATAAGTGTACTAACTTTATATGTTCACTATTTATTTGAATCTGTATATCTTTCAATTATACACAGGTGTTAAAGAACGAGGGACATACAACCGAATGCAGAAACCAGAATACTGGCCAAAAGAAGTCCCTTTCTGCTGTCACTCTGCCAAAGGACGTAAGTATTAATTTTTGCAATAAATATGCAATTATTTTGAATAATAGTGAATAAATAATATTCCAATACGTGTTTACCAGAGCAAAATAATGAAGAAAGTATAGACATTTTTTTCTTTAGAATTTACCATCATTTTATACACATGTACATAGTGTATTAACTATGATCCTCTTCTTGCAGCTGATGGAAAAGGGCGGATGATTTCGATCAATCAAATAAAAGAAGTTCTAGAATGTTTCAGGAGCTACTGCGCAGAGGTACTTAAGGAATTTATAACATTCAGAAATAAAGCCAAAATAATCTACAAGGATTTATTTTCTTGAATTCCGTAGATCTATGTATATGGTATTTATTATTTAACTAAACCAAGTATGACATTTGTGAAATAAATGAAAAAAGTCATCTCTAACTTCACTCAATTTCTTGTATATCTATGCATAATTTTAATTTCTGGATGCTCTGAAATGACCTTGTAAGTACATGCAAAACTATTTTTACAGAAAATTCAAAAAAGCTATCAGCCGATAAATTATGTATCCACAACAACTATGGCTATGGAAGAGGTTATTCTTGTTTAAATCACTTTTTAGCTCACCTGTCACAAAGTGACAGGGTGAGCTTTTGTGATCGCTTTTCGTCCGTCCGTCGTCCGTAAACTTTTACTTTAAATGACATCTCCTCATAAACTACTAAGCCAATTTCATCCAAACTTCACAGGAATGTTTCTTTGGTGGTCACCTTTGAAAATTGTTCAATGAATTTAATTCCATGCAGAACTCTGGTTGCCATGGCAACCAAAAGAAAAAACTTTAAATATCTTCTTCTATAAAACCCAGAGCTAGAGCTAAGATATTTGGCATGAAACATCTTCTAGTGAGTGTCTACAACGGTTGTTCAAATAAAAGCCCTGGGTCAAAATTGGCCCCGCCCCAGGGGGTCATTGATTTTCCCTATATGCATATAGTAAAAACTTAAAAAAATCTTCTTTTAAAGAACCCAAAGAGCTAGAGCTAAGATATTTAGCATGAAACATATTCTAATGGGTGTCTACCAAGTTTGTTCAAATAAGAGCCCTTGGGTCAAAATTGGCCCCGCCCCGGGGGTCATTGATTTTCCTTATATGTGTATAGCAAAAACTTAAAGTGACATTATGCCCATGCAAGGGTATATAATGCGTGAACGGATGAATATCAAAACAAGTTTTCATTTTGCCATAATTCCTTTTTATTTAATAATTAAGTTGGCATACACAATAAATAACGCAGAGATCCCAACAAAATTTCTGTAAATATCCATTAGAATTTACACCTAACCCTTAGTTTATAAAAAGAGTGGGGCAGTCTTTTTAGATTTAAGGCCGATTTATAATTTTATTCAAAACATTTTCCAATATCAACTGTTTGTCAAACACCATTTTGTCAGTTAATCTTTTGAAATATAAAGTCAATTCAGCTAAACTTGACTGAAAATATGAGCATAATGTCACTTTAAAAAATCTTCTTTGAAAAAAACCAAATAGCTGAAGTTTAGATACTAAGCATGAAACATCTTCTAGTGAGTGTTTACCAAGTTTGTTCAAATAAAAGCCCTGGGGTCAAAATTGGCCCCGCCCCAGGGGTCATTCATTTTCCTTATATGTGTATAACAAAAACTTAAAAAATCTTTTTTGAAAAAACCCGAATAGCTAGTGTTAAGATATTAGCCTGAAACATTTTCTAGTAAGTGTCTACAAAGATTGTTCAAATAAAAGCCCTGGGGTCAAAACTGGCCCTGCCCCAGGGTGTCATTGTTTTTTACTATATGTGTAAAGAAAAAAACTTGGCGTGAGGGATGTTGCACTTATTCATTATCCCTCATGTACAGACTCAATCAAACCGAGTCTGCAATTCTTATGTTATTTTGTTGTGATTAATGCTTCCGAGGGATCACTGTTTCCAGAATTTTGTACTTCACAACAGCAGGTGTCAAGTGCCGTGTGGCAGCCGTAAAAAGTTGCCCCGTACTTCACTTCAGTGTTGTTATATTTTCTGGTCCTTCGGGATCATTGATGCCAACACTATAAAGTGTTGAGAATTGAGTACCGCTCAAGCCGGTGCTAGGGGGCGTGAGGGATGTTGCACTTATTCATTATCCCTCATGTACAGACTCAATCAAACCGAGTCTGCAATTCTTATCTTATTTGTTGTGATTATGCTTCCGAGGGATCACTTTGTTTCCAGAATTTTGTACTTCACAACAGCAGGTGTCAAGTGCCGTGTGGCAGCCGTAAAAAGTTGCCCCGTACTTCACTTCAGTGTTGTTATATTTTCTGGTCCTTCGGGATCATTGATGCCAACACTATAAAGTGTTGAGAATTGAGTACCGCTCAAGCCGGTGCTAGGGGGCGTGAGGGATGTTGCACTTATTCATTATCCCTCATGTACAGACTCAATCAAACCGAGTCTGCAATTCTTATGTTATTTTGTTGTGATTAATGCTTCCGAGGGATCACTTTGTTTCCAGAATTTTGACCAGCTAGACCTTAGATGTTTAGCATGAAACATCTTCTAATGGGTGTCTACCAAGTTTGTTCAAATAAAAGCCCTGAGGTTTAAACTGGCCCCGCACCGGGGGCCTATATACAGGTGAGCGACTTCAGGGCCATCATGGCCCTCTTGTTTTATTTCGTCTAACGTAACCATAACCATTGTTAGAATTTCACTTGGCGGGGATTAAAATAGACAAATACAGAATCCCTAAAGAAAGCCCAACACGGCAAAATTGAAAATGTTGCAGGCTCGGTTTGATTGAGCCTGTTCATGGACGGTACTGGAATATGATAAACAAGATCAACAAGGAAAGGCGGCGTTCAATGAACGCAACCCCCACATGACCCAGCAACAAGAACCAATGGCAAGGAGCCCAGGGGGACCCCAAACAAAAACAGGACAGGGCAAAGACAGAGCACGGACAGGTTAATCATTAAATGATAATTAATTTGTAACTGATTAGGAATTCAAAGAAAATAAAAATAGGCCCACAAAGGGGAAGGGGACAGGAAATCGGGGGAGGGGGTGGGGAGTAATCAAAGAAATAACTAGAACTCCGCGAGTCGGATGTGTCGCCTTGTGAACAATGTAGTTTAGGGGAAATGGCCAGGACAAAAATGAAATATGAAAAATAACAAAGGGCAATAACTAAAAAAATAATAAGTGCAGAGAAGCAGTTTCTGTACACTGCACTTCTTATCAATAAGATCTATCATTCTATGATGTTTCAAGTCCATAGCTTTCATACTTGAGGAGAAATGACCAGGACAAAAATAAAGTAAGAAATCAACAAAGGGCAATAACTCAAAAATAAGAAATGCAGAGTATCAGTTCTTTATGCACTGCACTTCTTTTTAATGAGATCTCTCATCCTATGAAGTTTCAAGTCCATAACTTTTATACTTTCGGAGAAATGGCCTGGACAAAAATTAAGTATGAAAATTAACAAAGGGCCATAACTCAAAAAATAAGAAATGCAGAGTACCGATTCTTGTGCACTGCATTTTCTTAATAATGAGATCTATCATCCTATGAAGTTTCAAGTCCATAGCTTTTATACTTAAGGAGAAATGGCCCGGACAAAATTAAAGTATGAAAATTAACAAAGGGCAATAACTCAAAAAAATAAGAAATGCAGAGTACCAGTTCTTGTGCACTGCACTTCTTCTTAATGAGACCTATCATCCTATGAAGTTTCAAGTCCATGGCTTTTTATACATTAGGAGAAATGGCCCGGACAAAAATAAAGTATGAAAATTAACAAAAGGGCAATAACTCAAAAATTAGGAAGTGCAGAGTACTGGTTCTTGTGCACTGCACTTCTTAATAATGAGATCTATCATCCTATTAAGTTTCAAGTCCATAGCTTTTTTAGTTGAAGAGAAATGGCCCGGACAAAATTAAAGTATGAAAATTAACAAAGGGCAATAACTCAAAAAATAAGAACTGCAGAGTACAGGTCCTTGTGCACTGCACTTCCGGTTATTGAAAGAAGCATGCATACCAAGTTTGAAGTCATTCAGACTTATAGTGACTGAGTTATGCTCCGGACAAGCTTTAGGGGACGCCGACAACGACGCCGACAACGACACCGACAACGACGCCGACACAGACGCCGCCGCCGACACCGCCGACAAAAGTTACCCCTATATGTCACCTTTTCAAGGCGACACAAAAACTAGAGGCAATGGGGAAGATACTTACCGTAGACGAGAAAACAATAAGGGACACAAGCAAAAGTGTCACCAAAACAGTATGAAACAACATAAAATAGATGAAAACAGAATCCCTAAAGAAAGCCCAACACGGCAAAATTGAAAATGTTGCAGGCTCGGTTTGATTGAGCCTGTTCATGGACGGTACTGGAAAGTGCAAGTTACCGTCCACGCCCCCTAGCACCGGCTTAAGCAGAATTCAACATTTAGACATGAAATGGTAAAATTTTGAATTTAGAAACATCCGCAGATGTGTTCATACGGCGGTTATCATGGAACCTTCAATGTGACACATCCGTGCCATTCCATGAAAAGCGGCGTATGGTCCCCAAGTAATAAAAGGCGTGTGCCCTAAACGAGAAAACAATGGGCGGAACTAAATAAAATGGAATTTTGAAAGGGGATCAGAGGTAATGAAGCCTGCGTATCACAGATAAGACGTCAAAAGACAAATTTAAAAAGCAGGCAACATATCCTAAGGGTGATTCAACATTATTCAAGTAGGAATATTGGAACCACCCAACTAGAAAATGCCGAAAAATTAAAACTAAAAATACCACAAGCACAACAATAATGTCGTGCTGAACAATCTTCAAGGATCGAAAATATAACATCATTGATTAAATGTACGGGGAGACTTTTTACATAAGACATACATCTGAGGAACACAGTGGGGCGCCGCCTTGGAACGGTCAGCAGCATAATAATGACTGCTGGGGAGTTTAAACCGGTTAATGGTGCACCAAACCTCGCTCTTAGCCCCACCATGTTCCTATAAACGAGACAGTGTAAATAAAATGAATCCCCGCCAAGTGAAATTCTAACAGTTGTCATGGTTACAAAAGGTTAAATAAGTAAAACACTAAAATGATCATGTAGAAACATATAAAAGTAAACCCAATGACCATAACAAAAGTACTCAATGTCCTAAAGGAAGACAGAGCAACAAGAAAATCACCTACAAGGGCCCGACGAAGCAAGGCAGAAGACGAAACATTAAGACAATTCAGTCCCAAAGGGCTTTACGAACTATCCATCATAGAGTCTCCCACTTGGTCCGTCCAGATGCAATCAAAAGAGGAAAGCGTAGTGTCCAAACTGTAAAAGGGTTGAACACTAAACATGCAGTATGTCTTCAAAATAGTAGGGTCATAACCTTTTTAATAAAACGTTTAATGATTTTAGTAAAAAAAACAGCAAAAAAATTACCATGACCCAAAATCTTACGAAGTTTGTAAATCACATCGCCATAAAAACCAGGCTGGCTAATCCCTTGTCGCAGAAGAGTTTTTAAATCACTATTGAATTTGGAAATTAAATCAAAGTTAAGATTGTAAAATATTTCCGTAATTTATGATAGCGGTAGCCCTGTTTTAGAAGCTTGCTGGTAATAAAAATATTCCGCTCGTTGAAATCCTTTACGTTGCTACAAGCTCTAGCGAATCTAATTAACTGGGAAACATAAACCCCGTAAGATGTTGCATGGGGTACGTCTCCATCTAAATGTGGATAATTAACTATACAAAAGTCAAAGTCATCTCTTTTATCATAGATTTTCGTGTGAATAGAATTGTTGTTGATAGTAATATGAAGATCCAAAAATGATGTACTAAAATTTGAAGAGTTCGTTTTATTAAATTCTG
The DNA here is from genome assembly GCF_026571515.1 of Ruditapes philippinarum. Taxonomy (NCBI): domain Eukaryota; kingdom Metazoa; phylum Mollusca; class Bivalvia; order Venerida; family Veneridae; genus Ruditapes; species Ruditapes philippinarum. The sequence continues at coordinate 47,706 of NW_026862531.1, forward strand.
GAAACAAAGTGATCCCTCGGAAGCATTAACCCCATCAAAATTACATAAGAATTGCAGACTCGGTTTGATTGAGTCTGTACATGAGAGATAATGAATAAGTGCAACATCCCTCACGCCCCCTAGCACCGGCTTGAGCGGTACTCAAGAGCGGTACTCAATTCTCAACACTTAATAGTGCTGGCATCAATGATCCCGAAGGACCAGAAAATATAACAACACTGAAGTGAAGTACGGGGCAACTTTTAACAGCTGCCACACAGCACTTGACACCTGCTTATTAAGTTGTAGTTCATGCGGATAAATATCAGACACCATTTGATCAAAATAAGGATTATCTAAATTAAAAATATCATCAAGGTATCTGGAAGTATTATTAAATGCGACTATAACATCTTGTTGTTTATCTTCAGAGAGACTCCACATAAAGTCTCTTTCATAGCAGTACAAAAACAAATCGGCGACCAGGGGTGCACAATTAGTACCCATAGGAATTCCTATGATCTGTTTAAATAGGGTATTACCAAACCTGACATAAATGTTGTCTAAAAGAAAAGAGAGTGCTCTACAAACTTCGTCACAGGTCCACATAGTATAATGTTTTACAATACCGTTAGTAAAAAAAGCTTTGTTAGACTTAGATGTATGTCTTATGTTGTTTCATACTGTTTTGGTGACACTTTTGCTTGTGTCCCTTGTTGTTTTCTCGTCTACGGTAAGTATCTTCCCCATTGCCTCTAGTTTTTATTTCTTTGATTACTCCCCACCCCCTCCCCCCGGTCCCCTTCCCCTTTGTGGGCCTATTTTTATTTTCTTTGAATTCCTAATCAGTTACAAATTAATTATCATTTAATGATTAACCTGTCTGTACTCTGTCTTTGCCCTGTCCTGTTTTTGTTTGGGGTCCCCCTGGGCTCCTTGCCATTGGTTCTTGTTGCTGGGTCATGTGGGGGTTGCGTTCATTGAACGCCGCCTTTCCTTGTTGATCTTGTTTATCATATTACATGCTAGAAAGGTAAAATAGATAAATACAGAATCCCTAAAGAAAGCCCAACACGGCAAAATTGAAAATGTTGCAGGCTCGGTTTGATTGAGCCTGTTCATGGACGGTACTGGAAAGTGCAAGTTACCGTCCACGCCCCCTAGCACCGGCTTAAGCAGAATTCAACATTTAACATGAACTGGTAAAATTTAAATTTCTGCCTTGCTTCGTCGGGCCCTTGTAGGTGATTTTCTTGTTGCTCTGTCTTCCTTTAGGACATTGAGTACTTTTGTTATGGTCATTGGGTTTACTTTTATATGTTTCTACATGATCATTTTAGTGTTTTACCTTATTTAACCTTTTTGTAACCATGGACAACTGTTAGAATTTCACTTGGCGGGGATTCATTTTATTTACACTGTCTCGTTTTATAGGAACATGGTGGGGCTAAGAGCGAGGTTTTGGTGCACCATTAACCGGTTTAAACTCCCCTAAAG
>NW_026862532.1:0-31168 GCF_026571515.1 Ruditapes philippinarum
AAAATTAACCACATTTAATTGAATTAAAACTGTAAAAATAAATTTAGAATTAAAAAAATGAAATTTAAATTTTGTAAAAAGCAGTTTATAAATTGATAAATTTTATTTTTGCACCCTGTGTTAAGCAATATGCTATAAATCTAGCTTATTTTTATAAGATTTATATAGAAAATGATAATTTTTAGAGAAATGCATCTTAAATTATGGATAAATTATGCATTGAAGGAATTGGGGAGTGTGTGGTTTCAGATTGGTTACATTGGTTAAAAAAAGTGATTGGCAAGCTCATTCCAGAGCTCTCTAAGGGGCCCAAGATTCACCGGCCATGGGATTCGAACAAGCACCATAGTAGCCTATTGCTCATATGGACCACACATTATATGTTTTGATGTTTCAGCAAAGGATTGATGCTGTAGTAATCAGTATGTAAATATTCACTATTGTCCTGTATTTAAATACAAGAAGAACTAACAATTGAACAGGACAAATGTGATTTATATTTTGGAAATATAGGCATTTTCAGTGTAGTGAAACTTGATGTTTTGCTGTGTTGCAGAATGTATTTGCTAGTAATATATACACATAAAAGATTTTCTAGTCATTAAACAGTGTATTTTATGGATAATTGGCTCATTTAGAATAACACAGTTGATATAATTGTTGTTGTTGTTGTTGTTGTAGCTGCTACAGCAGTTAAATTAGGTTAGGTTTATAATGTCTTAACTGCTATTTTCATGCAGGCATGCATTTTTCAGAACACAATATTCATATAAACTCTCCTGTGTGAATTAACAAATCTAGCCATTTATTAATTAAGACATTATTTTCTTTCTTTTTCAGATATTAGAATTACAGCATAAATGCCCCTTATAATTTTCTTAAGCATGTACTAGTGTTGCATATTTTTTCAGACCATGCAGTTACCAAAGCCTGGGTTTGAGTATATGACCTAACCTTATCCTGGTAAAGATCTATAGAAGGACTCCTTCACCTCTGTTTGGCAGCAGCTTTGTCAGGACACATTGAGAAGGTAATAACTTATGTCTAGTTTGAAACTTCAGCTATTGGCGGTAGCGCCTCCCAATGCTCGGGTAATATTTGGTAGTTATTTTGATGTATTTCAGGAGAAAATTTCTCTAATTCTGACTATATTAAGACTTCTCAATGATTTAAAGTGGGGGACAGTATGTGTCATCTTTTTAAAGCCTTATTTGTGTGAGAGTTGGCTAATCTTACTTTGTCAGAAGACATAGCCCATGGTGATATGGTAACCTCTTTGCTAACCTTAAGATTACCTCTGTTTGTCTTTATTGATATCTTAAGCAAACAATGTAGGGTGTGTATGTTGGTTCTTAACTTTATTTACCATGGTATATAGGTAAAAATCATAATCAGTAAGTTTTATTACAATATTGAAGGAAAAAAATTTGAAAAAAGCACATTTAATTGTGATTACTTGTATTTTAACCCAAAATTTCATGCTCTCATTTAAAGAAATGGAGTTTCTATTACAATTTTTAAGCAATAAGGTCTTATTCTTTCATAGAAGTAACTGTATGACATTAGCCGGTAACATTAAACTTTATTCAAAGAAAATCCATTTACAGAATCAAAAGATATGACAGAATTTGCAATATAAATTTTTGCGAAAAAATTCTATTGGCCGAGCCTGACTTTTCGCATGAAGGTTCATATTTAAGAAATTGTACCGCATTAATGTAATTTGTTAGAGACATGTCAAACCTATATGACTGTATTTGTATAACACTAAATTACTAGGAAATGAGTATAAAGTTTGGCTTAACTTAAATTTTGGATTCATTTAGGTCTCAACCCGGTACGGAATTAGACCCAGCCCATTGTAGTCTAGAAAGTAGTTCTTTAAAATTATGAAATGGCCCAATTTAAGTCATCTCTAGTTAGATTGTTCATAATTAAAGTGTATTTATTGCATGTGTGTAGTTTTTGTGTGTTATATGATGACTTTAAAAGTTGTTTTTTGTGTATTCTCCAGGAACTCATTTGTTGGTGGAAGGATTAAAGATGTACTACCCACCAGCTGTCAGGAGTTTTTAAAGTGGTGAATTTAAACAGTGTTACAACAGAATGAAGATTTCTGAAAAAAGTAGATGGCTAACCTATTATATTTTGGGCATCATTTGACTTAGATAGTGTTAATGTTTAAAGTTGAAGACAGTATATAATTCATCAAGAACATTGGAATCCAGAATTAAACCTCAAATTTGACTGATTTACTATAGAACTAATAGTACGAAAATTCACCGGGCCGAGTCCATATGGAGTGTAATAGCGAACTCAATGCTTTCGGCCTTTTTTTAAAATGAAATTGAAATAAAACAATTATTTCTTTACAAGAAAATAATTAAATATCATTGTATGCATAATTCCATAAAAAAAAATAAATACACAAGTTTACGCAGAAAATAACCTTAGGCCTATTTATTATGGAAGATTCCACTACGTCTGTTTGAATTTTATTGATTTTCATTATTAACAATTTATTTTTTTGAATAATTTGCAATAGATATTAAATAAATATTTATTATTTTCAAAAACATCATTTTTTCACCTTAAAAGGTTAAATAATGATAGAAAAATAGAAATATCTCTTAAATGTGTTATGTACATGTACTTCATTTGGTGTAATTCACCAAAGCTAAAACGGTAACATACCGGAAAACGGTGTTTATTTATGTTTTCGAAAAGGTCAATTGACCTTTCGAAAACCTAAGCTATAAGCTAAATGTCACGGTTCAGAACTGTTCACTATATAGGGGAGAAGATGTGTAAGCGGCCGGATAGCTCAGTCGGTGGAGCTGCGGTACGGTATTCCGAGGGTCCCGGGTTCGAGTCCCGGTTAGGCTGCACATTTTTCTCACCCTGTGACATTTGGCGCCCAACGTGGGGCCGTGATGATAATAAGCTCCGAGTACAATTTCACATTGTTCTCTTTACCCATTAGAAATTTGAGGACGAATTTCATTATAGCGGGGCAGTATGTCACGGTTCAGAACTGTTCACTATATGGGGGAGAAGATGTGTAAGCGGCCGGATAGCTCAGTCGGTAGAGCCGCGGTACGGTATTCCGAGGGTCCCGGGTTCGAGTCCCAGTCAGGCTGCACATTTTTCTCACCCTGTGACATTAACACCATTTTCCGGTACCTTATAGATTTAGCTCTGGGGAATTAAAACCAATGAAGTACATATCCCTATCATGTGATATTTCCATTTTTCTATCATTATTTTACCGTTTATGGTGGAAAAATTTGATGTGTATGAAAATTATTAATGTTCCTGTTCTATCTATCGCAAATTTTACCCAAAAAAAATTATAATAAAAATCTGTAGAATTAAAACAGTTGTTGTTGCATCCGCCATAATAGATATTTTCTGCAGAAACTAGAATTCAGGGGTCAATAAGGTTCTGAGGAGATTGAAACATTCGTTTTACTCTGAATTGTTGATGTTGTACTTGTTTTTAATTAAGGCACATGACCACCATATTTCTAGGTAACAACATTACGTTACAAAACACTAAATCAATTATAATACTTAACAGAAACTTTTTAATTATTTTATTTTTGTATTGAATTATTCAACGAACTGTATTGAACTCAGTGAATTATCTTTGTCATTTGGCCATAAGCTCAATATTCTTAAAGGGTATTAGAATACCAGTCCACCGTTTACATTTCAGAAATTCTTATCTAGAGATAAAAGAAATTATTTAAAGTTCCCATCTGAGTCACTGCAGTGAGTCATGATGCATATGTTTTAATATGATCAAACAGGCTATTGAAAATGCCTGATCGCGCTTGTGACATAAAAATCATATCTAAACAAAAATAATAAAGATATTAATATCTTTTAAATTTAGTTTTAAACTTAGTTTGTTTATTGGGCAAAATATATGACATAAACAGAAAGAAAAATGATAAAACTAAAAGTTTGCTCTCAGTCTTGTTGTTGACATGTCATTTTTTGACGATTGATGGTGGCCATTTTCAGACCGGGCATAATAATAATCAAAAGCTTGTAACAATACCGTATTTGTGATATCTTTTGGCGCTGTTTATTAAAAAGAAACAATTTGTTAAAATTTTTGATATTTATGATTGGTGATGTATAAAGAGCTTTAGATGTATTTGAATCATGATGAGTTTATTTGGAACAGGGTATTATCTGTCAAACAAACTCATATATTTATATTTATTATGAATGATATAAAAGAGAGATAACTCTTTATTTGACTTATCACCATTATTTGGTTAGGATTGTTGCTGTTTATTATTACACAGCAAATACGGAATTTTTTTGCAAATCAGTAACTGTTTAAGCTTCATGGTGCATTAGTAATCCACTCATGAAAAAAATTAAATTTGTATTAAAAATATCTATCTAATTTTGACTTACATGTATCTAACATTTGCAAAAAGGCTGCAAAATAAATCAACATTCTTGCTAGACTGAGTAAATTCTTTAATCAAAATACTAGATTGTTAATTTACAAATCCTTTGTTCCTTCAAACTTTAACTATTGTCCTTTAGTTTGGCATTTTTGTAGTAAACAAAATACTGAAAAACTTGAAAAGTTACAACATAGATCATTGAAGATAGTTTTTGAGGATTAAAGCTCATCATATGAATTTCTTTTAAGTAAAGCTAATATGCCAAAATTACATATCAGTAGATTAAGACAATTAGGTATTGAAGTTTTTATATGTTTACAAAATATATCACCACAATATATGTTCAAGAACTTATTACAGTAAATTTATCTTATTATTATTTTAGAAATACCAACACACTTGAAGTTTCTAGAGTAAACACAGAGACTTATGGTAAGAAAAGCTTTCGTTATTAGGCAACCCAGGTCTGGAATAGCTGCAGAATGAACTAAGAACAGAAACTGATTACGGTGAATTTCGGAGGCTTATCCAGACCTGGAGTGGCTTCAAATGCAAATGTTCTATGTGTGCCTAAGTGGTATGTTTTTTGTTGAGTTTTGCAATGTGAATCAAGTGAATCTGCATGCTTCTTTTGTTTTTTCTTTATTTTGTCTGCCATAAAGAAATGCTGTATAAGGCCTGTATCTTTTGTTTTATATTATCCTTTTTATGTATTGTCCAGGTCAAGCAAATATAACTGGCAAGACGAACTTGTTTGGTATGAGATAAAACACAACACTTAGGTTGAATGAAATAGGGCATTTATTAAATATATACATATATGTTTTTGTGCCCCCACGTTAGTGGCGGGCATTTAGATTTACCCTTGTCCGTCCGTCCGTCTGTCCGTCCGTCCTTCCATCCGTCCGTTCACTTTTGTGTCGCACGTAACTCAAAAAGTATTTGACCTAGAGTCATGAAACTTTACAGGAATGTTGATCAGCATGTGTAGTTGTGCACCTGGGTATTTTCATGTGGATATTTTTAGTATTTTCAGAGTTATTGCCCTTGACTTAGTAAAATTTTGCAATTTTCAACTTGTGTCGCATGTAACTCAAAAAGTATTTGACCTAGAGTCATGAAACTTTACAGGAATGTTGATCAGCATGTGTTGTTGTGCATCTGGGTATTTTCGTGTGGATATTTTTAGTATTTTCAGAGTTATTGCCCTTGACTTAGTAAAATTTTGCAATTTTCAACTTGTGTCGCACGTAACTCAAAAAGTATTTAACCTAGAGTCATGAAACTTAACAGGAATGTTGATCAGCATGTGTAGTTGTGCACCTGGGTATTTTCGTGTGGATATTTTTAGTATTTTCGGAGTTATTGCCCTTGACTTAGTAAAATTTTGCAATTTTCAACATGTGTCGCACGTAACTCAAAAAGTATTTGACCTAGAGTCATGTTACTTTACAGGAATATTGATCAGCATGTGCAGTTGTGCACCAGGTATTTTCGTCTGGATTTATTTAGTATTTTTAGAGTTATTGCCCTTCACTTAGAAAATTCTTGCAATTTTCAACTTGTGTCGCAAGTTACTCAAAAAGGATTTGACATAGTCATTAAACCTTATGGGCAGGTTGCTCAGCATATTTAAATTTGCACCTGGGGTTTTGCTTGTGGATTTATCCAGTATTTGTAGAGTTATTTCCCTTGACTTAGTAAAAAGATTGACAGAACAGTGGCGCGGTGGGGGCACCCGTGTCCTATGGACACATTTCTAGTTTCTTTTCAAATAAGGTCTCCCCGCATGACTTTGTCTAGGCCAGCTCTGATCAGCAACTGTTACACAAACATTTCAAATTTTATTATGACGCTTGTACATGTTTTAGTTACACCCATATTTTCATGATTGAGTATATATCAGATGCTGCTACTGATATATACTCAAGCATCATGCTGGACTTTAGGTCAACCATATTAAAATTGAGATTGAATCATTATTATTTTAAATTTATTTTTAAATTTTGAATTTTAAAAAAAAATGATTCTATTTCTGATTTTAGGGTTGTGTACATAAAATGGAATTCTTGTATGATGTAATTTTCTGTGATGTTTGATTGTAGTGTTATATTTGCTTTTAATCAATTAATATTATCATACCCATATTTATATGCAGTATGTATCACAAAGTCTTCATATTTCACATAGTGATTGGTCATAACTAGTAGATGTCCCCTATTGATTTTGGGGTCACTAGGTCAAAGGTCAAGGTCACAGGGACCTTAAATATCAAAATGGTTTCCGCTGATTATCTTGAACAGTATGTATCACAAAGTCTTCAAATTTCACACAGTGATTGGTCATAACTAGTTGATGACCCCTATTGATTTTGGGGTCATTAGATCAAAGGTCAAGGTCACAGGGGCCTTATATGTCAAAATGGTTTCCGCTGATTATCTTGAAAAGTATGTATCACAAAGTCTTCATATTTCACATAGTGATTGGTCATCACTAGTAGATGACCCCTATTGATTTTGGGGTTACTAGGTCAAAGGTCAAGGTCACAGGGGCCTTAAATGTCAAAATGGTTTCAGCTGATTATCTTGAAAAGTATGTATCACAAAGACTTCATATTTCACATAGTGATTGGTTATCACTAGTAGATGACCCCTATTGATTTTTGGGTCACTAGGTCAAAGGTCAAGGTCACAGGGACCTTAAAATGTTGAAATGGTTTCCGCTGATTATCTTGAAAAGAATTTATCACAAAGTCTTCATATTTCACACAGTGATTGGTCATCACTAGTAGATGACCCCTATCGATTTTGGGGTCACTAGGTCAAAGGTCAAGGTTACAGGGGCCTTCAAGTCAAAATGGTTTCTGCTGATTATCTTGAAAAGTATGTATCACAAAGTCTTCATATTTTTCACAAAGTGATTGGTCATCACTAGTAGATGACCCCTTTTGATTTTGAGGTCACTAGGTCAAAGGTCAAGGTCACAGGGATCTTAAAATGTCAAAATGGTTTCAGCTGATTATCTTAAAAAGTATTCGTCACAAAGTCTTCATATTTCACATAGTGATTAGTCATAACAAGTAGATGACCCCTATTGATTTTGGGGCCACTATGTCAAAGGTCAAGGTCACAGGGGCCTTGAATGTCAAAATGGATTCCGCTGATTATCTTGAAAAGAATTCATCACAAAGACTTCATATTTCACATAGTGATTGGTCATAACTAGTAGATGACCCCTTTTGATTTTGGGGTCACTAGGTCAAAGATTAAGGTCACAGGGGCCTTAAATGTCAAAAGGGTTTCCGCTGATTATCTTGAAAAGTATTCATTACAAAGTCTTCATATTTCACCTAGTTATTGGTCATAAGAAGTAGATGACCTCTATTGATTTAGGGGTCATTAGGTCAAAGGTTAATGTCACATGGGCCTTAAATGTCAAAATGGTTTCCGTTGATTTTTCCATAATTGAACACTTCCATGTACCCATTTTTGGCAAGTTTCTGTAATAAAATTACCAATTATGTGAGTCAATGGCTAGAAAGGGGGGTATATGTGTCGTTCGACATTCTTGTTATGCTTTGGTTTTGTTGACACCAAAATAAGCTCTAGAGTTGATATGAAAACCAATTTATTAATAAAATGTGGCTATTTCTGTTTTTATGAAATTTATTAAATGCAGTTTTATAAGGTACTGAAAGAATCAACAGAATTTCCAAAATGTAAATATATTTTTACAAATGCTTACTAACTGTTGCTTGTTCCTTTTTTTCTTTTTAAACAGTGACAGGCAAGTGGTACAAGTAGAAAGCAACAACAAAAACACTATTGAGCAGAGGAACAGATACAATATGTGTGTGTGAAGAAATATGTTGTGATTTGTAAAAGCATGTGCAAAACCACTCTTGAGAGAAAACTAATGCTTTGCAACATGTGATCATTTATTTTTCTTCATAATTTTCTTAGTGTACTGAAACATCATTTTTACTAACCAGTGAGTTTAAGTTATGTTTGTGAATATTCCTGTATTCAAAAATGCAAACTCACAGTTATGAAGAAATTATTTTATCAATCAGTGTAGAAAATTAGTAACCTCAAAATACACTTGTCTATACAGTGTGTCGGTGTGTTTTAAATCATTTCCTCGTAGATTCAATCTTCTAGTATATATAACAATGTCGACTACTAAGGAAAATTTTAGATGCAAAATATGCGACTGCTTACTTGCGGATAGAAGTAGTCTTAAAATACATATGACAATTCACACTGGTGAGAAGAATTATAAATGTGAAATATGTCATCGTTCATTTTCTCAGAGCAGTTATCTTAAACAACATATGACAGTACATACTAGTCAGAAAAATTATAAATGTGAAATATGTTATAGTTCATTTTCTCGAAATGGAGTTCTTAAAAGACATATGACAATACACACTGGTGAGAAGAATCATAGTTGTGAAATATGTCCTAATTCATTTTCTCGAAGTGAAGATCTTAAAAGACATATGACAATACACACTGGTGAGAAGAATCATAGATGTGAAATATGTTATAGTTCATTTTCTCAGAGAAATATTCTTAATCAACATATGAAAATTCATAGTGGTGAGAAGAATCATAAATGTGAAATATTTTCAAAACCCTCATTTTCTCTGACAGTTCCCCTTAAAAAACATATAAAAATACATACTAGTCAGAAAATTAAAAATTTTGAAAAAAATGTTTAATTCAATTTTCTCGAAGGGGAGTTCTTAAAAGCTTTTATGAAAAATTTAAAAACACTGGTTAAAGAATAAATTAGATGTGAAAATATTTCATGAAAAATTCTTTTCTCGAAAGTGAATTTTCTAAAAAAAAATATGAAAAATACACACTGGGTGGGGAAAGAGTAAAAGATAATGTAAAATTTTATGTAAAAATCTTTTTCATTTTCTTCAAAAGCTTTTTCATCTTAAAAAACCCCACAAAATTTTAAATTGCACACTGTGGGGAGAAATAATTATTGGGGAAGTTTTTTATATTTTTTTTTTCCCTGGGAAGCAGTAATTTTAAAAACAACAAAAGGGAAAATACACAACTGGTGAGAAGAATCATGAATGTGAAATATGTCACCGTTTTCATATTTCTCATAGCAGTTCTCTCTAAAAGATATATGACAATACACACTGATGAGAAGAATCATAGTCTTAGATGTGAAATATGCCATAGTTCATTTTCTCAGAGCAGTAATCTTAAACAACATATGACAATACACACTGGGTGAGAAGAATCATGAATGTGAAATATGTCACTGTTCATTTTCTCATAGCAGTTCTCTTAAAAAACATATGACAATACACACTGGTGAGAAGAATCATAAATGTGAAATATGCCATAATTCATTTTCTCGAAGTGGAGATCTTAAAAAACATATGACAATACACACTGGTGAGAAGAATCATAAATGTGAAAATCTGTCATAGTTCATTTTCTCAGAGCAGTAATCTTAAAAGACATATGACAATACACACTGACGTGAAGGATCGATCTTTTAAGGGTCGTCAAAGCCGACATAGGAATATGAATATCCATACTAACAAAATTATATATAAATGCAAATATTGCATCTTCCAGTGCTCCAACAGTTGTGAGATGAAAAAACATACAAGAAGGCACAAAAAAGAGAAACTTTATGAATGTGCATGATACATGTGATAAATCATTTTTAAAGAAAAAAGATCTTGAATCGCACGTTGAGATGCACATTTAAGTAAGTAGACAAAAGTGCATGCAAACCGTTTTAGCACTATATCTATCATGCATATCGTATGAAATGCTATTAACTCTGGTATACTGCTGAGACCGGAAGACATAAAAACACAGCAAACAAAAAAGAAAAGAAAAAAAAAACAGATTACACAAATTATGTACAGTACTAAAAACTGTTGAATTTGAATTTAACATTCTTCTGTTTTGTGTTAGGTTTGAAGATTTACCATATAGATAATTAGGGGCAATTTCTTGCATACAAATGTAAATATACTATGTATATTTTTCTTTAAACTCTGTTATTATGTCACAAATTTCCTCGTCTTTCCATTTGTATTAGTATGATTTTTTTGTTTGTTAGATTAGGTTTTACGTCACATCGACACAGTATAGGTCATATCACGACGTTCCAGCTTTATTGGTGGCCGAAGACCTCAGGTGTCCTTCCGTGCATTATTTCAGGCATGGACGGGCACCTGAGTAGAACCACCGACGTTCCGTAAGCTAGCTGGATAGCTTCCTCACATTAAAGAATCCAAAGTCCCTGTCGGGATTTGAACCCACAGCGGTGAGTGGCAAGTGGTTTGAAGTCAACGACCTTAACCACTCGGCCACGGAAGTATAATTTGTAAACCAAAGACAGTTCCTATACAATTATGATTTGTATACCAAAGACAGTACCTATACAATTGCCTGTTTTTCCACATCTTTTATATCTATAATTGTAATATATTATAATTATCATGGTTTACTCGTGTCCTAAATATGTAATTAATTGTTATTATCGTGGTTTTACTAGAATTCAAATTATGAAATTGTTATTATCATGCTTTTCTCATCTTTTAAATTTGTATTGTTTTGTCTTATGCTTCGCTAAGTAATGGATACAGTACGAGTTTTTCTACAAAAGTGTCTTCTTACAGACATAAGAAGACAGTTTGCTAGGTAAATAAACAACAAATTGTCCGAGGCGAAGCCGAGGATAAATTGTTGTTTGTCCTAGCGAACTGTCTTCTTCTGTAAGAAGATACTTTTGAAGAAAAAAACGAGTAATTGTATCCGACTTACACGACGTTTAAGTAAAAAGAACAGATCAATTAATAAACACATTTAATTATGAATAAATCTAATTGAAATTAAATGTACTATGTTCAGGTTGAAAATATAAAACTAGAGAAAATATTTGCATGGCCTTTTAGCTTTTGTAAGCAAATTGTATTCGCACGGAATTTTCGTGCGCTTATTTCAATCGAACAGAATTCACTTTCATTCATGATAAACACTGTTAAAATGGCTGCCTTTATCAGAGAGATCTTTTATGTCATTCAACATTGAAACCGTCTCTTTTGCGTCAATGATATATGGATAACGTTTTGGACCCCAAATGCGGTAAGTTTCCTTATTCACATGCTTAGCTTAATGCAATTATCAGCTGTATATGGCCGATGATTTGTGTGTGTGTGAGGGGGGGGGGGGGGTGGCTGGGACAGTATATGTTAGTTTCGTCAATGCTAAAATCAATAGTAACAATATTCCTGGAAATCGCCATCCAATTTTATTTGACCCATATGGGTTGCGCTATCTGGTTTGCTACAATTTTACGTCAGTTTCTATGGTGTCCTGTTTGAGGCAGTTAAAATATCGCCTGTTACGATTTAAAATTGACTAAATCTCTTGTTTAAGCTCGACTACTCACAAAATAGGAAGAGCTATTGTAATTGTGAATTTTGACAGAACTACGGCAATTTTTGAAGATAAAAAATTCTTCATTATTCTGAGGCTCTTTGTTTTACTATCAAGCACTGAGACTATAGTCAAACGCACTGGCTCTTGTTAATAGATAAGTTAGGGAGATTTAACATTTCTCGTCCGAATTAAGACTTTTCACTATTGACACTGGTAATAAGTTAAAGTTCTCGAAAGAAACATGCGAAAATTAAGGTTAAAGCTGCTTGCCTAAAGATTAGTCAAAATATTTCAATAAAATCAAACATCAGAAATGTGTACTATAATATAAGGAAAAGTAAAATGATGCAAGATTCAAGTAATACATGTTTTACAAGTTATGTGCGGTTAAGGACAGATTTTTCAGTATTCTTAACTATATTTATATTGCGTTACTAACGCAGTAAGGCATATTTTTGCATATTTTGACCACTTTTTTGGTAATTTACGTGAGCTGTAAGTGCCATTGATAATGTGTTATTTGCTTCCTTTATATTAAACATTCAAATACATTTTCAAAAATTTTCGTGAAAATTAGCATGAATCTGGAGGTGTGCTGCTTGATTCATCGCGAAGATTTTTACATTTTGATTTCGCACCAGGATTTAAATATGAGAAAGTATAAGCATGAGACAAATTCAACGTTGTACATATAGCGCGACAAGTTCCTTGCGAGAATGAAAAATATTGCCACTTTTTCTATGAAAATACAGAAAGAGGAGTCCCAGCCAACATTCTATATCGGCCCGACATCAAACCTATATGGTTTTCTATAACGGCCCGACATCGGATTAAATCTCGGCTGCAAATAGGAATGATGTCGGCCCGACATCGGTAGTACAATATCGGGCCGATGTCTTAACAATATCGGCCCGATATTTCTTGCCTACATCGGGCCAACATCAAATCAACATCGGCCCAATATTTGTTGCCTACATCGGGCCAACATCAAATCAACATCGGCCCAATATTTCTTGCCTACATCGGGCCAACATCAACCTGATATTTCTTACCTACATCGGGCCAACATCAAAACAATAGCGGTGCGATGTCAGCCAACAGAAGATATCAGCCCTACATTGACCACGTATGATCCTTAGGCTAGCCTGTTGATTCTGACAAGCAACAGGCATTTGGCATAGCCTGCAATTTAAACATTTCTTGTTGTTAACTTCCTTAAAGGAGAAACAAAATCACAACAAATGAACTAAATTCAATAATCAATTTTAATAATTCTAAACAATGACAAAATTTGATCACATTATTATCATTAAAAACACATTGGTTGAAAGACAACTTTGATATAAGAAAAATGCATGTTTTATTGAGATATCAACAGTTTTAATTTGAAAATTAAGGGCATGGAAATGACAAAATTTGATTTTTAAGTGTTTAAAGCAATGTATTTTAAGTACTTTTGAATGCAATGAATCTTTGTTTATATTCTGATTACAACAGATACAGAATACCTAAAATGAAAGAAGTTTGTATACCTATTTGTTGGCAATCAATCAAAAGAAACATGCCCCAAAACAAAGGTTAAAGACACTAGAGATGCTTTAAAGATCTTATCAATTAATCTTTTTTTTTCCTTTGAAAATTGGAGAGAAATAGCAATTTATACATATATTACCTTAAGACTAGAGTAACAATATATATACATGTTTACAAATAATGAAAAGAACTGTTTATTTGAAAAAATTATGAAATCATAAAATAATTAACAAGGAACACAAACAAGAGCTGTCGGTAGGACAGCAACGCTCGACTATTCTAGTGCTTGATGGTAAAAAAATAATGCTTGATAGAGTTACCTACTCCTGTTTACAGGTTGGTGTCATGATGGTGAACAAGTATGCAAAGTTTCAAAGCCATATGTCAATGGACTTTGAAAATATTTGAGGTATTACAAAAAAACTTTAACGTAAATTCTAAGTCGAAAAAGGGGCATAATTCTGTCAAAATGCTTGATACAGTTACCTCCTCCTGTCTACAGGTTGGTGTCATGATGGTGAACTAGTGTGCAAAGTTTCAAAGCCATATGTCAATGGACTTTGAAAATATTTGAACTATTACAAAAACTTTAACGTAAATTTTAAGTCGAAAAAGGGGCATAATACTGTCAAAATGCTTGATACGTTACCTCCCCCTGTTTTTCAGGGGGGGTCATGTGGTGGGAAAAAGTGTCCAAAGTTTCAAAACCATATTTTCTGGACTTTGAAAATTTTTTAGAGGTTACAAAAATTTAACATAAATTTTTAAGTTTTAAAAAGGGGGATTTTAATTTTTGCTCAAAATTTCTTTTACAGAGTTACCCCCTCCTGTCTACAGGTTTGGGGGCATGATTTGGGGAAAAAAAATGTGCCCCAAATTTCAAAAGCCCTATGTCAAAGGGCTTTGAAAAAATTTGAAACCCATCACAAAAAATTTTAAAATAAGTGGCTTTAAACCGAAGCGGACGCCCGGGGTGACTACAAAAAGCTCTACCCTTTTTCCCTTTTCGAAAAAGTCGAGCTTAAAAAAAAAAGTAAAAAATAACTACTTATTTAAACGGGAAATTTGGGCAAAAAACATGACTAAAATAAAACAAAATTGTTAATGAATATAAACAACCTCAACAAACTGCTAACATTAAAAAAAGATATGTCATGCAAATATATAATTTCAATTATGCAGATTTTACAAATATTTATATCCGTAAGATAAAAAATACATCAATATGAACTTGTGATTAGACTATTTATGTAAGAGTGTAATTTCCAAGCAAGATGGTAAAATACTGAATTTAAAAACTTGAAAAATAAATATCTTCAAACCTTACAATTAATTTATGGTTGTTATTTAATTTGTATCTGGAGAAACATTGAATGTAAAAATCAATGACTTTCAAATTGAATAATAATGAGTTTAATTGGCACAAAGAATAACATATAATAAATTTGGCACAAGACTGATGTAAAACATATTAAATCATCAACAAAATAAAATATATAGAGAGTGTCAGACAAGTTAATCATTGTAAAATTTAATACTGGTTGGCATTTTAAGCAATAAAAAAACATGGTAATAATTATTACATTATGAAAACAAATGCATAAATATTTGACTCAAATGAAAAACAAGCTGGAACAAAAAAGCTATATAGTTACTTGCTGCAAAATAACTATTTGTGTGTGTGTCAAAGTACAAAAATAAAGTTTTAAATACAGAACCTCTTGTCTCTTATTACATAAACCGCGGCACAGGAGTGTTATAAAGCCATTTAATAAAACCGATATTACACTAGTGTAATAACAATTTTATGGGACACATTTGCACTATCTATAAACATGGCGTTAAAGCAACAGTAAACTAGAGCAGACATCGATAGAGACAATATCGATGTATCATTGATATTTTTCTGTCGAACAATAATCAATACAAAATTGAAAAAAATTGATTGTTTAAAGGTCTATAAAAATGAAAATTCACTAAAAAGATACACAAAAGCAGATGGCCGTGTCTAACACTAAGCTGTTGCTCCATAATGGACACATTTCATAGCAGTTATGACAAAATATAATCAGAAAAAAATCATGCAAAGGTACACAACCTATCTATTTTACTAAAAATCATTTAAACAGGTATGAAAAAGTATTATATACAAGAAAATAAGAGTATTTTTAGATATATTGGTGTAATGCCAATATTTAGTCAGCCAATATCAATGTATCGTCAATATGCTTTGCACTGAATCTATGACAGCACTACAATAAACTTTTCTTTTTTTTGAATATGTGATAAATAGAATATTATATTTTTGTAGATTCAATACTTAATTTATTGAACTCGTTGAATAAAACAATATTATGCTCGCATAATGATTTTATTCAACTTGTTCAATAAATTTAGTATAAAAACCTACTCATTCTACATCCTCCATATTTCAAGGAACATACTTTGAAATAAAAATTTACATCTACTTCTGTCAGTGCAAGGGACCCACAATATTTCATGATACTAACATTTTTAAATCAATGACTTTTTCCACATGCTTTATCAAAGCTTTCACATTGGTGATTTACAGAAAAAAAGAGAAAATAAATGGTGCATAACTAGTAAAACAGTATTTAAATGCTAATGAAAGTTCTCATGTTTTATCAGTCCATGTAAGTATAATTATGTATCTTTTTTGGAGGACAGTTTTGAAATCTCAATTTTTCTAAATTTTCACTTGAGGTATTGTGGCTGCCTTTCTATTTTTACGACCTCCCTCACGGTCTTTGGCTGTCCTCAAACCATTCTCTGGTTATAAATTCGACCTCTGCTGTGGTTGTTCCTGGTGTGGTCTTCTGCACTGCCTCTGTAAATTACATAAAAAAACGCAATGTTCATTTGACTTTTTTTACAGTGATATTCTCTGTACGTCTTGTTTAAATTTTTGCAAGTTAAGGAAATTATTTGAATAAGTTCACCTGCTCTTCATTGTTATGACAACTGAAATGTACATACCTTCAAAACGTTTGAGTAACAAATAATGGGCTTTATACTTTAATAGATTTTGAATTTCTGAATAAATAACAAAACATAAAAGTTTGTCTGCTTTTTTTTCATTTTAATTGATAGAAGCCAATCTAAAACAAGATTAATCAGAAAACCAATCCAAAACAGTACATTTATGCAAAAAAAAAATGCAAAAAAACTTTATGACTTACTACAAATCACTTCCGCTATTTTCAACGATCCAAATTTAAGCTTTCCTTTCTTTCCGTAACCAGTTGTAACTCTCTGCCAAACGGCTTTTGATTACATGGCTCAGAATTCGCCTGACCATATCTGGTGTGTTTTTCCCGCCAATCAAAGACAGGTAGTTGACCCTGAAATGTTAAGTGTCATTAAGGCTTAACACTAAAACAGTATTTAAACATAACAAAATTTCAATTTTTTGAAAAGAACTATAATGAAAAGAACTATGAATATGAAGAAATAATTTTTTAAAAAACAAATCTCATTATCTGTTTTCATAGTACATGTATTTTAATGGTTTTACTGTATGCTTCAGCTTTTACAGCTAAAATTACATGTTTTAAAATTTACAAAAAAAGAACAAAATTCGATAAATTTATCATTGTATAATGAATTGGCCAAAAACAAGCATTTGCTTTCAGAGGCACTTATTAAAGGGCATTGAGACAGTACATGTATATATACTGATAGACAAAAAATACACTTGTAGAGACAGGTTTTCTTACCATGTTGTTGAGAACAGTCTGTTGTCTCAACTCTTTTTCTAACCCTTCAACATCCTCCAAAGATTGGAGGGGAAGGGTAATACCTTCAGGCAGACTGAAGGTACTGGAGCTGCTCACTTTTGACGCTCCTAGCTCCTGTACCATATCTAGAAGAGTTTCAAGCATTCTACGTTGCTGGTTTTTGTTCGATTCTAATTTTTTCGATACTATTGAACACTTCTCTTGAGAAGCGAACATGATCTCTATCTAAAATTTGGCAAGAAAAAAAAAATGTTATTACACAAAATCAGGAAAAAAATCACAGTAATGTCATGGTTCTCAAGGCTAAATGTTCATCCTTAAGAAAGATGACAAGTCTAGCTTGATATATAACAACATTAAATTTTTACGCAATTAATCTTATGTTAGCACCCATTGTTTTTTAAGAAATTACCCTGACCTTTTTTTTTTGGAGCAAATTATGAAGAGAAGTCAACCTCAATTACATACAATGCAAAGCTAATTATCAACAAAATACAAAAAAAGGTATGTATAACTAAAAAGGCCAAAACATACTTGCATCTGGAGCTGCTGTTTCTTGCGTCTTTGAGCCAACTTTCACATTTGGAGTTGGTTGCCAATGGGATACGTGGCGGTGGTTTAGGAAGAGATGGCGATTTTGTTGAAGGCAGTGGTGATGAGATGGAAGACAGTGGTGATGAGATGGAAGACGGTGGTGAGATGGAAGACGGTGGTGATGATTTAGAAACTGTCAAAAGCATTGATTGAACTTCTTCCTGAGACCCTTCCTCTGTTATCTTACTGCGTGAAACAGCAGTAAAATCATGCCTGTTCCTCATTTTCATCAGATGAAGAAATACTGTTTTTTCTAAAATAGTTAAAAAACATAACCCCTGTATTAATTTAACATAATAAAGCTCTAATCAAGGGAAATATTCAATATTTCGTTATTTACATGTTATGTGGGATAAATGACTGATTTTAACAGTATCAATCACTATAAATTTTACTGCGTTACTAACGTGTAGACGTTACTAATGCAGTAAGAGTAAAGACGTATTTATGTATAAATTTGGATCATTTTTTTTTTAATTTACATTTAACTGTAATTGCCGTTTGCAATTATTTCTTCTTTGTTCAATTCATAGTATTTACTTTAAAATACATTTTTAAAATTTTCATGAAAATAAGCATGAATCTGATGGCATGCTGCTTTAAAGACTTTAAAGATGTTGTTGACAGTACCTTTAATCAATGTACTGTATTCCATATGCATTTATTTTAGTATAATTAATTATATGATTAAGCTAGACTTACCTGTAAGGTGAAGGTTAATCATGATTTCATCCACATAAAACTCACTAAGGGCTCACACAGAGAGAAGACGCAGCTATCAGCAGCCAGTGGTCATATTTTAGAGTAAGTATAATGTCGAATAATATCGGCAAAAAGAATCACGAACAGTTTAAACGGGGAGGTAGCGGGTTGGGTGTGTGAGCCCTTAAGTGAGTTTTATGTGGATGAAATCATGATTAACCTTCACCTTACAGGTAAGTCTAGCTTTAATCATATAATTTCATCCTACATATAAACTCACTAATGGGCCCACAGAGATTTTTAGAGTCCTTTTTTGACGCTATTATGGAAACGACATTATGTCCCGTTTTACTCCATTATGCTATTATGGAGAACATGCAACGATTTAATTTCATGTCAGAAAAGTCTTTATGTGTTTAGTAATTATTAATTTTACACAGAATGTAAATGTCGAATACTACGACATAGAATGTAAATAATTTTTATATATGTTAACGCAAATTACCGATATCTATGATACCCTGCATAGAATTACCATCGGTATTTGACAGTGGTTTATTATAGTATTTAGCGAATGTCTTTTAGCATTGCTCCATCCCGCTGATTCAATTATCGTCTGTAACGGGACTCCACATGTGTGCGATTGAAGACGCAGCAGCGCACGTGCTATGTGGTTTGAATGATTTATGCACCTTAGCACTGTGGCATAATTAGTTTAATTCAGCGATAAATAGGCCCAATGGGGCTTAATGGTTGATATCAGTAATTTATTAGTGTTTCTAAGGTCTTTCGTTCTCTGTAAAAACTCACTAATGACACTTACAATAAACAATCGTTTATCATGTTTGAAACGGTGTCTGATGGCGACCAGGTTTCGATGCTGGAATATTTATTATCAATCTTTCCCCTGAAATATTAATGTCTTCCAAACAAATAAGATGGGGTGTTTTGACACCGTTAAGCTGACAAAAATAAAAACAATATGCTTAATTAGCCAGCCCAGAATAATAATGTATTATTTTCTGTTTTTCAACTGTTCGCACGTCCCATATCATTTTATACCTCGGCTTTGTGTTAAATACACCTTTCAGGGTGTTATCGCCGAGATCTACGTGCGAAGTAATCTAAACATCGCGCTATTATATCTGTTATCCTGGGATGAAAAAACACCTATCACTGTTGCTACAAGGGGTTTAAAGGGATCGTGTTTCCCTTCACAGACATGAAACCATTGTATAAAATATCTTTCATGCTGTTTCCTGTTTTTCCCCCGCCACGAATTGATTAAAATCTACCGATCCTTTAATATTATTTATTTATTTATTTATTTTTGAAATCCTTTTATTTTCAAGCGCTGCCCTGATATAGGAAAATGCGCAATTCTCATCTTTTTTTAATGTGTGTCTTCTTTCCTTGCCGATGGCCAGTGTAAGTCTTTAGCAGGCATGGTGCAACAATAAGTTGTATAAATGTCGGCCACCAAGTCTGTGCAGGCCAAATTGGTGCTACTAAACACAATAGTTCTTTCTAATTGATCTATTTCTACTTTCTGCAGGACCCTGGCAATTACACTGAAAGATGGACAACAATAATAACCCTTAGCATGCCATGAGAATAAAAAAGCGTCTATAGTAAAATTGACTTTGAAAATCATCCGGGTCAGGTTTTCTTGAAACGTTTGTCGGAACTTGGCGGTTAAACGAATTGCAAATACAACTTTATTAAAGACGTGCAAAGACCAACATATTGCTGTGAATATATCGGGAGATATATTCCATTTGAGACCTTCAGTTCCAGTTTGTTGCCGTTCGGTTAAATGACCCCAATACATCATGATGTGCTGACAAAATAACGTGTTTTTTTGTGTTTTTTTTTCCCTATTTAATACACAATCCCAGATATCTCGCTCAATTTTTATTCAATGAATATATTCTTCATATTCCTCGTAGTTTTGTCCATGTAAATTTTAAAATGGAGATTCGGTGTTTTTTTAAAGGGCAACAATAGCCGTATTTGACACACTTTTAATTCTAACACTTGATGTGTTGCTTTTGTTCTTTCGCTTGTTCTCCTATTTTTGTTTTATCATACGCGCCTCAATTATGTGCCGAAGAATCGGTAAACATAACTTTATTCGGGTCAGGCGATGTAATAGTATTAAATATTGATGTATATCGCAAAAATGTTCCGAAATATCTAGCGTTTATAATAAAAAAAACTTTTTTTTTTTTTTTTTTTTTTTTTTGTCAGGCCGGTGATGCCGCAACCAGTTTGCCAAATAATTTTTTGAAAAAATTTTAAATCGTTTTTTAGCCGGCATTTCTATTATGTTAGTGCACAGCACACATTTCCTCCGTTATATAGTGCACAGCACAAATTCCAAAATTCCAAATACATACAATCTTTTTCGACGGAATCAAGACAGATTTACTCATTGAAATCGGCAAACCTAACTTGTCTAATAAATCAATTGTTTTACTGATATTTAGAGCAATAAACATGTGTCGTCGATATGAATAATTGAACTTAAATGACCCCGCGCTCTTAGAGAAAATACTTTCTTCAACAGTTGAGTAAAAATCATAGGGCATTTTTTTTTTTTTTTTTTTTTTTTTTTGTAAAATCACATCACAAGCGATTGGAAAGAAACGGAAATGGTTCTTATCGGTTCGTTTAAAGGTATAGTGGTAAAAGCATTCCCAAATGTCAACCTTGCTAAAGTAACAATTTATCTCATTTCTGTGGTTACTGACCCCCAAAGTTTCTATTTTAAAATGTATTGTGTTGACGAATATTGATTGATTTTAATTTCAAAAAGGTTCTAATTCGTCCGTCTGATTTTAGTCTTATGTTCGAAATGTATTCTCCGTCAAAGTTTTCGTTTGCAACTTAATATTATTTGATTTTTCAAACTGTATTACTTGTTGCACACGATAACCAACCTACAGTTTCTCGAATTCATTTATCCTTGGTTATTCTTCCCCTCATTCACCGCCATTCTGATCTTCGCCGCCCGTAAATTATTTGAGAATTAATCCGGGTAAAGGAATATTTCATATAATGGTAAATTACTTCAAATATTATTTTTATGTGCTCTTGAAAGGAAAATATTCTTTTTCTGAATTTTGATCTGTAGGTTTGTTGTTAACGTCGTCGCTGTTGATTAAATTCAAGTTGGCCTGTGAGTTGAGGGCATGTTTTCGTTTGTTACCAGGGACGACATGTCAAAAAGCCCGCCTGGAAATAAGCTGTTGTTAATTGTCCCGAAACCTTTTAAGTTCTTCATTTACTTCATCGACAAACATATGAGTGGCTAAAGGATTTGTTGTACAATTTGGTCAATAAAGCGGGAGGAGTTCTTTCTTTATCCTGTCACGTAGCACCTTCAGGAGAAGTGGCGAGAAAGGCGTTGGTAAACAGTTTGAAAATGTCTCAAATCAACTCTTTCATTTTTGGTTGTCCATCTGTTTTTAAACTCATCCATAGCCTTTAATGTGGTACCAAAGCAGACGAAAAATGTTTCTGCGTACTCTGCAACAGAAAATCCTTCGCTTTGACTTTGACTTGGCAAGTGTTGCCACCACTGATAATTCGACAAAGGTAATGTAGACAATAGGCATTGTTAGGCCTCCTATATCATCAAAAATTTCCTTTATGTTTCTTCTTTTCGATTTTTACATGCAAAGCCTTATAGCTTTAAAGTAAAGTTTTCATTATCGTCAGTCATGTTTCTAAATCATCCTAGAAGAAATTCATCATGCAGTCTGCATTCATAACTTTTTCGTCGGTGACACCTGATTCTGTGAAAAAGTTTCCGACGTTCAAATCATCTGAATATGAATCATCGCTCGCACAAAAACGTGTCGAACATGTTTCCTACGAGGTAACTGCAGGTCTTTTCAAAGAATTAACTTCAGACTTCATTTCAGTCAGAGAATCCGCTTAACCTTTTATCGCATTTAGGATGCCTTCTAATTGACCGGAAAATCCTCGCTGCTGGTGTCCCGATTTTGTTCAAAGAATATTGGAAATATTTGACAGTGTGTTTCAAATCTCCTGGTCGCCGGCCCTGACTCTGAAGTTGTTTTTGAAACAGCTGGACTCGACTAGCCATTACTAGCAGTCCGTTCAATAAAAAATCGCGTTAGAAATAGATATAAACGATAACAATTTTATCGCAATCAATCGTAAATAACACCGTCAAATAGATACATTAATTCGACAGTGGTATGCAAACGAAGACCGAAGTACATGGACAATGATATATATATTTGGAAAGAATATATAATACACACACAACTTTTCCTTTGTGTTTGGCAAGCATTATTGTGAACTAGTGTAAATTTTGCCTGTGGCGTTCAGACATTTTTTTTTTTTAAATATTTTTAATTTATTTATTAATTTTCAATTTATTGTATGCGATGTTGCTTGGACTCTCCCTACTGCAACAAATATGTTCATGTATTTTGTATGTGGTGTTCAGACAATTTAAGCTTTTCCATGTTGTTTGGATAAGCATAATTACGAACAAATGTATCTTTTGTCTGTGGTGTTCAGACAATTTAAGCTTTTTCATGTTGTTTGGATAAGCATAATTACGAACAAATGTATCTTTTATCTGTGGTGTTCAGATATCTTTAGCTTTTCCCTGTTGTATGGATAAGCATTATTACAAACAAATGTATCTTTTGTCTGTGGTGTTCAGACAATTCAAGCTTTTCCATGTTGTTTGGATAAGCATAATTACGAGCAAATGCATCTTTTGTCTGTGGTGTTCAGACATCTTTAGCTTTCCCCTGTTGTATGGATAAGCATAATTACGAACAAATGTATCTTTTGTCTGTGGTGTTCAGACAATTTAAGCTTTTCCATGGTGTTTGGATCAGCATAATTATGAACAAATGTATCTTTTGTCTGTGGTGTTCAGACAGTTTTAGCTTTTCCATGGTGTTTGGATAAGCAAAATTACGAACAAATGTATCTTTTGTCTGTGGTGTTCAGACAATTAAGGCTGTTCCATGGTGTTTGGATCAGCATAATTACGAACATTTGTATTTTGCCTTGTCTGTGGTGTTCAGACATTTTGTATAGACAACTTAAGCATTATCCTGAACAAATGTCGTATTTTGACTAGCTGTGATGTTCAGATTAAATTGGCTATTAAGACGTTATATAATATGTTATACAATATGTCACTAAAATAAAAATATCGTCTGTGGTGTTCAGACTTAAAAAGATTTTTTTTTTTTTTTTTTTTTTTTTTAAGAACAGGTAAATCATTTTTAGGTATTAACTTAAAATAAAACATACACAAATAAAGTAAACGTACCTCTTATCACACTATTTTTAACTGCTTAATAATAATATCCACAATTGACTTCACTTTAAAGTCCGAAATAAAAGCAAATTAAATAAAATCTTGTGAAACATATAACACGCTTTAAGAACTTCAATTATACGTCTTGACCGTAGCTGCTAATGCCTCGTTATGACCACTGGCTGCTGATAGCTGCGTCTTCTCTCTGTGGGGCCCATTAGTGAGTTTATATGTAGGATGAAATTCTACAAGTGGCCAGATATCAGCTACATGACCCTAGTCATTGAGCATTTGAAAGCTACTTGATTTTTTTACATGATATAAAAAAAATTATAATAATTGTGAGTGTCATCACTGATGGTGACTGAAAGATACTAGAGAATGTTTTTTAACATTTCACAATTAACTTCTAGCCAAGAAAAACAGCTACCTGATTTTTCTCTTTGATCGGCGGTATGAATCTGCCTCATCTTCACTAGCCTCTAAGGCAGTTGCTAGGTCAGATTCATCTTCTGCTTCACGCAGCTTCTTTCGTACCTTATCATATGATTCTACAACAGCAATAATTTAAATATATTAATTTTAAGTAGTTTAAGCCAATTTTGACCACAATGTGATATTAACAATGTAATTCAATCAATATTTATAAGCATGACAAAGAAAGTGTAATTTTACATTTTTTAAGACAAGCCTGATTCAATTGAAATTTTCTTTTAAAATTACATGTATTCAGTATTTGCAATAATCCTTACTTACACAAAAGGATATATTTACATATAAATACAAACATACAAATCTGGTTGAAAGTAAATCAAAATAATCAAATTAACACAATTTACCATGTTCGTACAATTCACGGATTGGGAAGGATTGCCAATCACCCTGCGGCTCAATCTTCTTCATTGCAGCTTTAGTAATTTTAGAAGATACCTTCCAGCTTGGCCATAAAGCACATTTTGTTCCATCACGCCATTTGTCCGGAATTACAGCTAAACATTTTTCATCAGTGAATTCAACAAGCACGTACATTCTAAATGTAGTAACACAAACATTCCAACAAACTTTCAAAAGAAAGTGATGAAAATGTACCAATATTTTACAATATAAGTCTTTATTGCTTAGACAAATGGATTCACATTTGCAGATTTTTTTAAACATATAAAGGGCTGTGATTTTCTTAAACTATAAAATGTCAGCACATATCTACCTATTTCATGACACGGTTTTGTTTGCTAATATCTAAACTTTTACAACAATTTTTAATGATTGTACATGTACATACTTTCCCTTTCCAGAAAGAGACCTAACGAAACATATAAATTAGGTCAAACATAACTACATTCTGAATTGCTAAAATTTCTCTTAAGGTTTTTTCCACAGCGTTTTCCCCCCGTAAATAACTGATACCTGCAAACGGCACCCTTCCCAATAGAAAATAAACAGCAAATATCCTGAATCATGACTGGTAAACTCCCTAAATAAAACTGAAATTTACCACAAAAATTGGCAAAATTCAAGGTAAAAAAAAAAACCCAAAAAAACAGTAATGGATGCCTCCATATTTATTAGTGATTTACAATAAAAACCAAGTATAACCACATGAGTAATATTCGTACCCAATTCATTTCGTACTTTCAACATCATTTATATAAAATTTTATCAATTTTTTTTTCAACCTTAAGAAATCATACATGGTTTAAGAGTGTATTTTTTACTTAGATTAATGAATATTTTGCATCTTTTGTAAAATTCCAAATTTCAGTAAAACCCATGTCAAGTACTGGCACTATTCCAAATGCAGGGAAAATAAACCACTGTTCCATATTATAGGTTGTTTGTTATACTCCTACGGATGAGAAAGGGGCCGAATATCTCAAATAAAAAATACTGTAAAACCATGTTGTATAATGCACAGGAGATTCAATAGAAATTTTTTATATCTTTTACTTTAGGATATTTTTGCATTTTTGCCATTTTTTGGCATAAGGAAAAAACCTTTAATCAGTTGTAAAATATAAGGAAAAAACATCAATTTAACTTGTTTAGATTCTTAGGAAACACATAAAAGGCCTCCAAAATGCCTTTATTTCTCATAATCATTTTAATTTTGGTGTATTTATAGTATCCAAAAAGTTACTCTTTGGCCAATTACT
The DNA here is from genome assembly GCF_026571515.1 of Ruditapes philippinarum. Lineage (NCBI taxonomy): Eukaryota > Metazoa > Mollusca > Bivalvia > Venerida > Veneridae > Ruditapes > Ruditapes philippinarum. The sequence goes on from NW_026862532.1 coordinate 25,918, forward strand.
GGAACCATCTTTTTCATCTGTTGCTTTTTGGAAATAAGTAAACTTACAGTGACTAAGTATTTTGTATCGAAGTCAAAATAATACTTTGTGACAAATAACTTCACATTTATCGCTACTTTTCAGGTAATAATTAAGCATTTACAAAAATGTAATATCTCTGTAAAACCACTGTTTAACCATTATAAAAATGAATGTTTTCCTTTTTTAAAGAAGTAAAAATTTATTTAATTCTAAGGCTTAATTAATGTGTAAAAATTACTTTATAATGTGTGCAGAAGGGGAATGGTCAAAAACTTTTCCTGGAAAGGTAAGAGAACACACTTGAAAACCTCACAAGCTTTGGTAACTTTCATTTCTCCAGTTAGACCAGAAACTACAAAAATTCTAAGGTCAGATGAAAGTAAAGGAATATCAAAGAAGTTAGAGACATCTCCAAATTCCTCATATATTAGTGACTTTTCTTTGTCAGTACTTTCACAAACTATGTTTCTTATAAGACCAACTTTATCTCCAACTAAAATGCAATTGTCACCAGTTTTTACAGAAAAGTACACTTCTTTTAACTGCAGTTCTTTGTATTGTTTTTGAAGCCTAACCTGCGGACTGATTGGTCCATTAATGTGATTTTTTTTAACAACACCAGATGTTTTCAACTTTTTGTCTTTTATTTGGTTGCCAATTACTATTTTCAGACAGTCTTCGTATTACTTGTTGAAGTGGAAAATTTGGTTTTCTTACAAGTCGTTTCAACTTCCCTAGGAAACTCTCAAATATGAACGCTGAAAAATTATCCAGAACACCATTTTTTCTACATCACCTGCCAAGTGGACTAAATTATGAACATTATAGACAACTGTGTCTTGACCATATATCCTTGCAAAGTCATGCACAAACAAGCGTAGAAGGTCGTTTGCATAATTACAATACACACTACAATAAAATGGGCTGGAGAGACAATATATAGCAACAAACAACAACATAAAGTGCTTATAGGTTGAGCGTGAAATAGTGCTGAACAGGACGCAAGGACCGGTATAGAGTAAAAACTGTCTGAGTTCTGTTGCTTTCCATCTATCAATCTCATTCAAAGGTCTCCCTTTCCTCAGGAACTCTCGTGGAAGGTACTTCTGTAAACCTATCAGTTTCTCTGAAATTAAGGCTACAGACCTGGCAGCAATCCTACAATTAGATTCCAGGGGGCCTCTCATCCATAACAGAAGCAAACGTTTAACAACGCCTAAACATACTAAGTGCATATAATCCAATGGGAATTGTGAGACCATACCAATGGAAAGATTCATTAATGGTGAGCGACCTAGATGGTGTCCTTCAGAAGACAATTCATTGAACTGAAAATCAGTTCTCAAAGGGGAATCAATTAAAGGAAATGTCATTTTGCCTTTCCAACAACCTTTTTGCATACACTTATCACATCCATGGTAACCACTGTGACCCTTAATCTGCTTAACATATGCCTTAGCAGGGGCATCACATATAATGGCTGATAAATTCACTTTCAAATACTGATTTGTTTCTTCTACATGCAAAAGATTCTGTTCAAGATACTGCATTTCTTCAACAAAGTCATGCAAGAATGCATTTACATCCCCTGGCTTTGAATTGCCTACATAAAGTCCAATTACAAATGGCTCAGATGAAAATGACTTAACAAGTCTACCTAAAATTGGCCAAAATTGAGTGTTGGAACTCTTGAATAAAGGCAAACCATCTATATTAATCTGAATAGACAAACTGTCAGCTGCACAAAAAGAATATGTTGGCTCTTTCAACAAAATTTTTTTTAAGCCTGCAGAGATGCCAAAGTGGTGGTAAGATCCGCCATTCATTTCACTGATTTCATACACTTTTTTCGTCTTCAACAAAGTTCGTGGATCTTTGGGGAGAAAGTCATGGTAGGTACTTAAAATATGTAAAAGTTCATACACTGCAGTGTGTGGAATGCTGAACTTTGTTACCCAACCTGCCAACTTGTCCTTAAGATCAATTTCAATATCATCTATGCTTTCTTCTGATGAGGAAGTATCAGATATATCATCAAAACTCAATGTTGAATCATCTAAGTTCTGATCAGAATTAATTTGCAAAATTTCATTGTGCTGTCTATCACATGCAGCTTCTCCCACTATGTCATCAGAAGTTACGTTCGATTGATTACCCTCGCTACAATTATTCTGGTCATTTTCACGTGTGTCATTGTAAACAAAATCCATGTGCTCCCTAACATTGGATCTAATTTCTCGGTAAGACCTCCAATAGGACATACTTGCTTACAATTAGTACAAGGATTATTTGGTTTGCCAAGCTATAGACTACGTATGTGTAGGCAATCCAAATTTAGGGTAATCCGAATCACTTCATTTAATTTCTTTTTAATCCAACAAAAACAAAATGATGTTCCAAATGTTTCAATGAATTCAAAGAATCAATGCATATAAGTATACAAAATTTAGCACCTGTGTGTAGGGAAATATATGTTTCGTGTGATCCAGAAGTACTTGAATGACAAGTTTTTCAGATAACCTTTGTTTTAAATGAAGGCTTTAAAATTTTGATCTGCAGTGTATATTTTACATTTCTTTTCTCATGCTGTAGGGTAATCAATTAATAAATTTTCGCGTTGTTTTTCTATTTTTACTGCAACAGTAGATCTATAAAAGATGGTAATAATGTGATGTTTAAGAAGAAAGAAATGACACCAGTTCCTTTTAGATTATGTCATTTAAATAAAATATAGCTTTCGATATAAAGGTGATTCTAATTGCCTACACTAACTGTATACCCAGCACTATCACCTTTAAAACAGAAAATGAAAAATAAAAAAATGAATGATTATTTTAACCAACTTCCCTGCTCATATTCATATCAATTAAAGAAAAAATTCCAGTAGAAGGGAAAGCATGTACATGCACATTAATAAACTGTGAAAGTGAAAATTAACAGCAAGTATGCAAAACACAAACATATTTTTTTTTACAAAATAAAATTATAAAAGCGAATATTTAGTATATTCTAACTTTGATGTGCAAATTATCACTGCCCTGTTAATGCATGTCGCGAAAATATGTAACAAATATTTTCAACCTTGATTTTACATTAAAATCAGACAAACAGATAAATGGTTTATTTTTCCAATCACTTAAAATGTAAAAATCAAATAATTAACAATGTTTACACATTTGATAAATCATCATTACTTTAAAATATATATAATTTCATCACCTTCCCTTGATTAGCTTTTTGGCGCTTGTTCTGTTGAAAGTAGAAATGCAGTGAATATTTGCCAGATTTGCATTTAAATTATAATTGAAGAGTGTCTTTTATGTGCTTAGAAAATAAATATTGAATTCAATTACAAACAACATATCATTTTAAAACTCAGCTAAAATTATTTTATAAATTCATATCGAAAATGTACAATTATTTGCTGCATGGTAATCAAGGGAGGGAATAAACCTGACAGAATTCCCTCCCTTGTCTACTACAAAAAACCGGACAGTAAGACAGTACGTAAATATAATAAGTAAAGAACAACGGGGTTTCATTGGAATTAATTTATTTCATAATATTTCAACGATTTAACAAAATATGGATATGTGACAGAAAACGCAATATCGTACCGATATACAAAATAGTTGCATTTATCAGCCATTCTCCCATAATTGAAGCACTTTTGGTTCACAAAAAATGAAAAATCTGACTTTCATAAACAACGTTTTCTATGATTTGCTTTTAATGTTCAATACCTTGGACAGATTGTGTGGAAGTTTAACACACACCATTCGCTCCGTTTGTATACTGAAAGCGTTTGAAGTGAGTTACTGAATTACATTGTTACGGAACATATATATACCATAGGAATTACTTTGGAATTATTGTTTAACTAACATTTTAAATTAAACAATCCGAAAGAATATGCATTGTAAAGTTGAAGACCAATGGTTACCTTAAGCAAAAATATTTCATGTCATATCTTATTCTGAAACTTGTATACTTCGTATTTGAAAAGCTTGTATAAGCAAATATTTTCGTAACTAAAGATTGACATTATTTCGATACAATGCACAAACAAATACTGTCATAAAAGTTATCGAATTATATCTAAAACAGAAGCAGAAAACAAATCAAACATAACTTTTAATCGGTGTAACGTTCCCAAAAAAACTTCGCTGCACAAATGTTCATCAAACAGTCCTTATGATCTCTTACGGAACATAGGTGAAAAATTATAAAACATAGGATTTATAACTCAATATTTTTACTCTTTAAAATTACTTTAACAATTTAAATGTGGTATCTTCACAAACAACAATAATCATAAAACACTGTATCAATTAAAAATAACATCAACAGTTTAATTTAGTGAGTAGTGCAGGAAAAGATATATGTTACGGAACATATGTTATGGAAAATAAAATATTATGTTTTTCACTGAAAATGAACAAGAATTTTTTTTCTTCACTTTTATTTGCTTTATTTCTGCCTAATTTACACAAATTTGTTGTAATGTTATAATGTTTCATGTAGTTCTCTCTACATTTTCTTCACCAGTGCTTTTTCTTTTTTGAATGGGAACATACTTTTTTCTCCTTTCTTTCTCTTTTGAATGATTTGTTGTTTTCCCCTCTCTGCTTTTGTCTTTTGTATTTCTGTATTTAAAAGCACCATTCTACACAAGAAAATCGTTGCATATTATAAATTTATTAACCTTGATACATGATCATCATTAAAATATTATTTTTATCATGATTATCAATATAACAATTACATAATAATCATCATTTTTATCATTATTACATTAATATCATTATTAATATTACTTTTTTCATGATAATTGTAATTCTAAAACTTTTAGATAATGTAAGTGACATAATGATACAATTTTGGTATTTTATAAATAGTAAAAAACATGAAAAATCATATTCAAACATAGCATTTATGAATGCTATGTTCCGTAACAAATTTGAAATGTTCCGTAACGGAAAGCTGCAACCTTACAACACAATACAAATCATGTTAGACTTCCAGTTAATATTGGACACCATTTTCGTATATCTTTATAATGAAAAAACTCACTGGAAAACAGTTTTTGTAAACAAACTGAATATATGTATTATGGTGCTGAAAAAAGATGATAGAAAACTATGCTTCCGTAACAAATTGTCTTTGACTATTTGATAAACTGTGCACTAATTTTTCATCGAAAAAATGTGTTCCGTGTTTGAAACCAATA